>NW_010230214.1:0-48608 GCF_000690775.1 Eurypyga helias | reverse complement strand
ATTCCTGCTTTCCCACTCCCTCTGCACTGACTATCGGTGCTGTTACCTTTCCTGTGTTACACCTGAAATGTGGAGCGACACAATGCTTGCGGTTGTTTTATTTGGCCGTGTCTGGCTTTTTCAGCCAACCACTGGCGGTCTCTGGGGTGGAGATTTTACCTTGTGATTAAATAATAATGCAAAAGCTTGTTTCTTTGAGAAAAAGTTAAAGAATAACAGTAATATCATGAGTGCGATGTGGCATAGGCACTAAGACCTCTGTTATTTATTGTTTGTTTACTCAGCCCTCGAGGAGCCGAGTGGAAAGCTCCCATAATGTGCTGTCAGAGGATGGGTCTGCCAGGAGATAAGCAGCAGCCTGCTTTAGCAAGCAGCAGATTCCAAAATGGCCTTCACAGCTTCTCTTTCAGCCTCCTGAAAGCATGGCCAGGTTTGAACACTGGGAAGGCCCTATTGCTCCACATGGGATTTCCTGCTTTGCCAGTAGTAAAGCAAGGCATTTGTGTGGGGGCAGCTGTTGGTGCAGTTCACTTCTGCATGGGCCAAGCGGTGGCCGTCAGGGTCCTCCTGCAGCCCTCTGATGCTGGGGAGGAGCTTTGGTTCCTGCCCGTGTGGTAGCCAGTGTCCCCAGTACTGGTGGATACCCAGAACTAGCAGTGTGTCATGACCCACATGACACAGAGTGTTTTCTAGAAAGCATAGGAGTAGAAATAGTAATTATTTATTAATGTATGTATCCCTAGCCATGTGTTTATGTAGAACTATGTGTGCAACATATACCAAAAAAGTGTATTGTGCAGACAAACACATAATGGTTACGCTTACCTAACCCCCTCCTCCCCTCATTTCCCCAAGCACAGAGTCAGGGTTGTTGTTGGATATAATGAGCTGTCATCTGGACTCATAAAAAAACTTGAGAGTTTGATTTGGCAAGAAAAATAAATAATAAATAACAACATACAGAATTCATCCCATCTGTGGCCATTGCCAGTGTCTCCCTAGAACTACTCATGCTTCTTAAAGCCTTTCCTGGGTTGTCACTGAAGCTGAGCAATATCTAAAGCCATGTCAGATTACCCCTGTTTTCTAAGCAGTGTTAGCCTGTCAAGGTGCAGACTTATAATCTTACACCTGCTTGACAAGCTGCAGTATTTGTAACATAATGTTAATTTGTGCTGAGGCTCTGCAGTTAGTTGTAGTTCATGTGTATGAAACCTGACATTTAATGTTCCCTATCTCTAAATAAAAATGGGCCCCTTGATCAGCTTTTCAAGTAAAACACTCCATCAATCTCTTCTGGCTTAATTTAGTGCCCTGCCAAATGCTGAGTTTAACCTTTCTCACAAGTATTTATTTTCAGGAAGGCTGATGATATCAATAGCAGAAGGGAGATAGATAGACAGATGCCGAAGAGGACCATTGTGGTCTCTCTCTTTCTGGAGAGATGCTTTGTTTGTAAGGGCAAGGAGGAGAGTTCTGTGCACAGAGACGATCACAGGGACTGATTTATGAAGGTTGTTTCAATGCAATTGTACTTTTAAAGTTTACTCCAGCTTCTCTCCAGTATTTAGTTCGTTAAGGTGTTGACACAATTTTGCTGACATTTTTCTTAAGTGGATTATGCTCACAGCCAGTTTTTCAAAGCAAACAGATGGGTTTTCAAACAGAGCATGCCCACAGATTATATATTTTTTTATGGTGTCTCTAGAATTATGACAGCTCTGTCAGAGGGGGCTGGTTTGTCGTTAATTTTCTTGTGACAGATGATTCAAAATCATTTTTGCTCCTTCAGCTTGCTCGAATGAACCAGCTGTTAAAAAATACAAGGAGAGACTAAGGCATAAATCAAATGGTCTGCACATGAATGGAATTACACTATTTTGATAAGTCCATTTCTGTTTTTAGATCACTGTAAAGTAAGAATGTCTTCAAAATATTGGAAGCATGCTCAGGAGGAGTGCTTTTCTTCTTGGAACCCAAGTGCATTGCCTCAGATGAAACCTGTAATGTGAATTGCCTGGTTATTTCACTGAGAAATTGGAATATGCGTAAGGGAGAGCGGGTGGCTCAGCACCCCTACACGGGGTGTGAAGTCCCTTGGCATCTGGACACTTCAGATGCAAGTCTTGGCAGGGCAGACTCAGGCTGTCATCCTCCAAGCGGGGGTGTATCAAATTGCAAGTAGCTTCCCTCAATGAGTGTCTCGGAGTCCCTAGGCAAAGGCAGTTTGTGGGCCACCCTGAGAAAGATTTCTATGCTTTGCCCTCACTCTGTGAAGGAAGGGGACATGAAGAGGGTGACACAGACTCAGCTGAAGCTCTTTGTATCAGCTTAGAACTGAATCCATCTTGTGCTGGTACATGACGGGAAATCCTCCTCCTCGTCTGTGCACGGCATGGGTGACAGGGGAGATGCTGGCCATGACACAGCAGAGGAGAAGCCCCTGGGAGTCTTTCCACAGACAGCTCAACTAAATGGACACCAGGTGCTTCAGGATACTGGGCCTTCATCATCATCATCATTTTACCTCTCTGTTGCATTGGCTCTCCTGCGTTTCTGTTGTTCTTGGTGTTGTAGGGATGTCTATTTTGAGTTGTTTCTTGTGATAAGGGGATTTTTCTGTTCTTATGCATGAATACATAGTGCCAGGTTTTGACTTGGAGAAGTTAAGGCTGCAAAGCATCATCACACCAATTTTATCTGCATATTGGTGCAGACTTTGGTGTGTTTGGTCCCATTTGCACGATAAGAAAAAGCAGCAGCCCCACTGCAGCTGGGTCTGTTTCATCCTAAAGCCCAAATTGTTTAAAACTGCATTTTCTAGTGAAGAATCTACCACCCTTTTTGATACATTATCATGTCATTAATGATACTGTTGTTGGATCTCTTTGCCTATGCCACGGTGTGTTGTCCGTGTTGCAAGAAGGCTGGCACGATTCCTGTGCCATTTTGCAGACAGGGACGGAGACCAGGGTGTGCTGAATGCTTGAGGGAGCTCAAGGATTCCTGTCTTTAACCATAAGCTCAACTTCTGTCCTAAAAGCAAGATCACAGCTATGTGAAATATGTGCTGCGTAAATTATTCTTGTTTTGTTTTTCAAGCCGTGTCTGCTCACTGGATCCCAAGCTATTTGTCTGTGTATTCCCATAACTGTCACGCTGCCGAGATACAAATCTCTCCAAAAGAGCTTCCTACCAAATAGCACGGAGCCGCTCGCGCAGTCCCAGTGCTTTTTGTTATTCTCGCACGGAGTTGGATTCCCAGCATCTGGGTAGCGATTTGCAGCATTCAGCAGGGACAAATTCATGTCACCAGGAGATGAGGCAATCTCGTTCTCGGGCGCAGGCTGCCATCCCTGGCTGATGTGGTTTCCCACGTGGTGTTTACCAGTGCAGTGGGACTTGCAAGCCACCATTGTCTGTTCATTGTGAACATTGTTTACGGGGGCTCAGGCGGTGCCAGGCCGGTGCCAGGCACTGGCGAAAAGGGAATGTGCTCATTGGCGTGGGGTAAATCCTTCCTCTTAGCTCTGCGGAAAGGGAGAGCAGAGAGGTGCTCCCGCTGCTGGAAGGTGTCGTACTGTGAGTCGTCCAACACACCTGGTTTGTTTTGAAAACTGATGGGGGGTCGGTGATCAGTCGCCCCTCCAGTGTGACCCGGGTCCTGCTGTAGTATCTGTTGTCTCCCCCGAGACCCCATGCAGCATCCATGGTTCACAGGAGGTCAGGTCAGGTTGCAGGGATGCGAATGTGACATTTCAGTCGGCAGAGGTATTCCTTCTGAATATGCCTATAGCCAGCTGCAGCGGAGGTTGTACTTTAAGCTGTACTTCGGGTGACATTAGGAGAAGAGCAGCTCAAGTTCTTAGTGATACTGAATTTTAATAACCAGCTGCATCTCCTGGCTTTTATTTATTTGTATCCTCTAGCACCACAATCTTGTTGCTTCGTGGCACTTGAGATATCAATATTGCATAAATATTCATTTTGGCATTTCTGAACACCAGCTCCTTAATACAAATCTCATGTAACACATCTTTCCTGATAGCTACAAATTGGATTGACATCCTGTTAGTCACCTCACCTTTACACGCTCTGAGGAGATACAGAAGCAGGCTTTTGCTCGTGCAGTCTCTCATTCCCGTTCGCCTGCTCAGAGGTCCCAAACCAAATGATTCAGAGGGATTCAGTCTGGCACGGCAGGGTGCTGCGCTCCTTGCGAGCGTGCAGTTTGCCCTGCCCCTGCTAAAGCAGGGCCCGAGGCCGGGGAGCAAATCTGGGGGCAAGGAGGGGTGGGTAACCAGGGTCTCAGCTCATAGGGGACCCCTGGCTGGGGATCTTCCATCATTGCCAAGTGGGATCTGATGCCAGGGGTGTTCCTGCAAGGACATAGCAGTAGCACAAGGAAGGGGGCACCACGTGCCATCACTGCCCCATCCCTGGCAGGTCCTCCCTGTTGCCTGGAAGAGGGAATTCTTTCCCCTGTGGGAGTGGGCTCCTCAGGACAAGGCCCAAATTACCTCTGGGGGGTGACCTGGAAGGGGGTTGGAGTCTGGTGCCTGTACCTCTCACCCTGCCCCCTGTGCCGGCTCCTGCCTTCCCCACTGAGCCAGGTGCCAGGCTGCAAAAGGGGCTTTGGTCCTTTTGCCGGGAGCTGGCATTTGTGGGGACAAAGGGGATTTGAGACAGGACCTGGATCCTGTTCCATAGCACCGAGCAATATGGCAGGGGGGGGCGAGCAGGAAAGATTCGAGTAATGCGTGCAATCCCTGACTCTCTCCTGCGTGTCTGTCTGTGCATCCTCAGGGTCAAGGAGATCTCCTGAAGAACGCCAAGAACGAAGCTCTGGAGAACATGAAGCAGATCCAGCTGGCATGTCTGTCGTGCGGACTGAGCAAAACTGGAAGTGGGCACGCAGATGCCAAGTCAAAACGGTGCCTGGAGGCAATACAGGAGAAGGATACCGGCGATGAGAACGGGAGGCTGTGAGGGGAGGCAGAGCTGGCGCATTCGTCACAGATTTCAATAACTCTAAACTATTTTTTTAAAGCATTTAAAAATTCACACATGAATGCCCTCTACAGGGTGTTGATAGTATTAAAATCCTCACAATGTCAGTATTTTAATGCAGTTAATTTATCTACGTTAAACTGGTAGTGAGATTTCTAATGAAGCCAAGCTGTCTGTATGCAAGTGCGTGTGCGCACGTGCAAATCCCGTAGACGCCCTCTCATGCATTACATTAGCTGTTTGATAATTTATTCCTTTGTCATCTTTGAATAGGCCTGTTCATTCTGAAGGGCAAAACAAATAGAGAGTACTTGTGTCAGTTTTGTGCTTTATTTTACTCTCCAGCTCTTATCATTTAACTTATAGGTTGCGTTACTGTTACACCGTTTATGCAAACAAACCAAATGCAACAATGGTCACCGACAGCTGCTTCTGTGAGGGCAAAACCAGCGGTTTGCAGCACATCCTGGACGTGGTTTTTAATGAACAATTCAAACCAAGCAAATGAGAGATAAAACGGTCAGTGTTGCTGGATAGATTCTGGTTAGATCTGAGGTGTACATTTCACTGGATTTTACAAACTGTTCTCCAGGATACACCCAGATAGCACCTACTAACACAAGAACTAGCTGATGGATGTATTTCATTCCAGTAAATCATTGCTACCCTGTAGTTCTGCAGGACAGCTACAACCTCTGCTGGTAGGCATTAACTCGTGTAGTAATGAGCATAGCTAGTCAGCTAATCCGGTGATCGTGAACTCCGAAGGTGAGCTTCAGGCCGTTCGGAAACACCCAGCGATGCCAGTATCAGAAGGAAGGTTTTACAGATTTCACAAACTGTGAGCTTCGCTGCAAGAGGTGTGAGGTCAGACCTTGCTTGCTGCCTTCTGCCTAGATGTTGGAGTCAGCTGGATGCAGCAAGCAAGATCTGGCCTTACCTTGCAGTGGTTAGGAATCATGCTGTGCTAGAAATTTGATGCCAGGCTGCAGTACTGCTACAGATGTAGTGTAGAGAAATAGCTTGGGGGAAAAACAGGATGCCAGCATTTTTGTGCAGCAGTTACAAATATCCTGACACATGTCATATGTTTAGGGCAGTTCTGAGAGTTGGATGCTGCTTTGTGCCACTGTGGAAAGGAGACAGAGAATGTCACGAAGCAATGCATCCTCGTCCCTCCCAGCGTCCAGCTCACGTATGCTCACAACATTCATTTCAATCGTTTAAGTACTGTGCTTGAGTGTAGTATTTGTGTTACCTTTAACAGGACTAAATGTTTTATGGTTATAAAAAAAGACTATATTTATTTAAAGCATTGCTTTTATTTTGAAAAGCTACTTTTTAAATTAATTTGATTAACAAATATGCTAATTTTCTGAACTTAACAAAAAGTAATTGCTGAAAGTTTGACCATTGAAGAATCTTATATAGCTATTGTGTTAAGTTATTTTTGACGTCTTAATAACACTATTATGTTCATGTTGCACATTACTGAGAGAGTAAAGCTATGAAACAACTTTGACCCATGTTTGAAAATGATTTAACACCGAAGGTAACCGGTGAGACTTGGATAAAGGTGGGTTAGAGTGGGTAAGTTGTGTGAGAGAATGTCCTG
Organism: Eurypyga helias; assembly: GCF_000690775.1. Lineage (NCBI taxonomy): Eukaryota > Metazoa > Chordata > Aves > Eurypygiformes > Eurypygidae > Eurypyga > Eurypyga helias. The sequence goes on along the minus strand of NW_010230214.1, from coordinate 41,983 downwards.
CTCTAATAGGAACTGTACTATTGCAAAGCTTATATCTCAGGTTCCTTAAATACCATTCCAGTAAAACTTGCTGTACTTGTTCACATCCAGACCTAAATCCTCTGTTTATCTCTCCGTTAGACTATGAGTGTGTGTTCGTTGAAGTGTGGAGAGGGGTGTCTTTTGTGTCTCAGACGAGGCATAAAGCCCAGATCAGTGGTGTAAGTGTGCACATTTACGTTTTGCCTCCCTGCGTTACCTTCCTGATTTCATCATGGGTTGTGTTTATCCTCAAAACAGCACCTGGCTGTCAGTATGCGCAGTTAGGGAGGATGGAAACTTTTAACCTAGCACCGCCAGTTGAGAAGGATCGGCCTTCGGAAAGCATCTCTCTCGGAAGGGAGAGGTTGCTTCAGTAAGGGTGAGTGACTTGCCTTTAGGAGCTTCATTTAAATCTAGAAATAGCTTGATTTTCTCCATTTAAAAGGCTATCTTAATATCTGTACAGGAACTGCTGGCAAAATAACTTCAGAACATAAAATTCCATAGAGAAAGGCTTGCTTTCTGTGCTCAGTGGAAAAGGGTACCACACAGACCTCACTCTATGTGTATCTGCAGAACCAAAAGAGAGCAGCTGGGTGGAAATCCTGCAGCATACCCGCACACACCTTTCATGCCGTGTATAGCATTCATGTTGTGTCCTGTGCCAAAGTCTTGCTGCATGGCTTTCTGTGCCAAAATACAGGGAGTAGAAAACCTCAGGCAGCCTGGATTGCCCCAAGCAGCTGAGGCTGCCCTGCTGCTGGAGCAGCTCCAGCCTCCCTCCCACATGAAGATTTGGCTGATGGCAAATGCTCACCTTCCTCTGTGCCCCTTTCGAAGTCACTGGGAGTGGAAGTGGATGATAAAGCAGCAGTCAGCCTAATAACAATTCAGCCTTGAAGGAGAATGCGTTGAAAAATCATATGCAGCATCAACAGCAACCACACATGGGGGACTGACAGCCTGGCCTTTTGGGAAGTGTTTCATGATATGCTTGGCTTCTTGCAGTGGCACGACAACCTTCTCTGGGCCCTGTGTGGGTACTATTTGCCTATCTCCCATGTGAATGGGTGAACATTATGTAGATATATTCTGGGGAAGTGATGTCAGGAAAGGGTTAGAGGTATTTGTGGTTGTTTACAGTATGTTTTAGTAACTAGAAACCAGATAAGCTCTTGGAGACTGACATGGGGAGGTGTCTGCCAGAGGGAGTACAGGAGTGAATCTACCCGGGTTCTCGTTCCAGCTATGCCACTGAGTCCTACAGCCTTACAGTGTTGATTTTCCCTGTGTCATTCTCATCTGTATGCTAAGACTGATGATATTTTCCTTCCCAGACACAGATTAGGTTACACATTTCTGAAACCCCCCTGAGTGTGCTCTTGCTCTTAGGAGAACATCCAGGCACTGTGTTTGGGCTGTCCTGTAACACCAGTGTCTGTCAAGTCTTTCCGGCACTGGTGAGCACAGGTGAGCTGGAACCTGCGAGGAGGGCTGAGCCATAGCCTGCTCTGCTCTCCCAAGGGCATCAGTTCCTCCAGTGCTCTGGGGTACATTGTCCATGTGCTTGCGTGTCTGGCTGCTACCAAACTGCACCTTTGGTCAAGCGTGGCAGGGGGTGGCCACCTCAAAGCTGTTATATTCCTGCAGATTTCCCAAGCAAAGATGAGGTGGGTGGCTCAGAGAGGCCCCAGCAGTACCTCCCCTGGGGCATGAGGCTGCAGCGTGATCTCTACCTCTGTGTTAGGTACCCGGGAAGAAAGGTGGATGCAGAGGTTTTACTTTTGGATTTTGCTTCTTAGGTACATCAGGGAATCTAGCCATGAGGCATGGGAAGAGACTGAATTAGTTCAGCTGTTCACAGACCTGATTAGTCTTAAATCAGAAGGAATAATTTTTACCACATTTCACATGCTGGCATGACCAGCAGGACTGACCCCTTCCCCCTCCCTGTCCTGAGCTCAGCACGAGTTAAAGCACCATGGTGTTCTGCTGCTTTCTGTATCATTTTTCATGCATTTTATTCCCTGTTTTTAAAGGGATAATGCAGCTTCCCAGTGCAAATAAGGTGAGAGTTTTGCATGTTCCTCCTTCTGAGATTCATCTCCCAAAATAGATTGTTATCAGATAATTGTATGCACAGAGCTTTCCTGTATAACAATCCATCTCTTCCATCTATCTGTTCAGACTAAAACATTGGGTCGTAGCCTCCTTGGCCTGCATCCCGCTCCTATAGCAATAGACAGCAGCCTCGTGCAGGAGACTAACTCGGAAGCTTCAGGAAAGAAAAAGGTGAGAGGGTCACAGGAGAAATTTCTTGCCTTCACCACTTGCTGTGGGACTGAGTGTGGTGGCCACGGCTCATATCGCAGCAGCAGCAGATGAAGATCAATGCCTTAAATCTGAGATTTACTTCTTGTTGAAGTGCCATGCTTAGCAGGGAAAGGGTGATTGTGAAGGATGAAAACATCTGGGCACCGTGAATGTGCACTTGGGAATGGAGCAAACATCAGGCACCCAAACGTTGTCCCTTGTCAGCCCCTCTCACCTCCCTGGGCAGGCATGGCAATCCAAAGGTTTCCATAATACTGCACCTGTAAGATTGTCTCCAAATTGCTACACCAAACACAAGGCTGCATGTTTCCCCGAGGATCTAGTGAATACTGCTGGGATCCATTTCCCAGGTCCTAAGCATGAGTGCTGTTTGAAACTATTCTGGCATAATCCCTTTGGGTTGCCTTTGCCCAGACAGGCTGAGCAGTCTTGCATTCGCTTTCCACAGCCTGTCCCTGGAGAAACGTTTCCTTTTTAAATTAATGTTGAGGAACATGTGAGTTCAGTAACCAAGATGTGAGTGACCAGGCCAGAGATGTGATGCAAGCCCTGTCCCACCAGCTGTTCCTCTGCAACCGAGTCAACACGCCCCCGACCAAACGGGACATGTTTTAAATGAGGATTTTCTACTCTCTGTGATTATTTAAAACAGTTTATGAATAAATTGCTTTTGCAGAAAATATTCATGGAGTAATTTCAAGGAAATGTGCAGAAATGGAAATCTCAGCAGACAACACATGAGCAGGAGGCAGTGTTACGTTTGGCAGCTGTTTGCTGTGCACAGTCCGCACCACCCTACTCTGGGAACTGGAAGGAAAATGAATGATTGCAAAGGCAAGTTTGAGTTATCGGTGGTGTAGGAAGTATTTCCCCTTTTAGACTGCATGGCAGGGACTAATTTATTCAGACATGCATATATTAAGGTTGGGAAGCAAATGTGACAGGTGAGACGAAAGGTAAGTGTGAGCGTGGAGAGGAGGTGGTATGTCAGCATGTCGCATGAGGGGAGGGATGTGCGTTGTGGGGGTCTGTGTGGGTGAGCACTGGCTAAGAGCCTCAGGAGGAGCCCTCACTCTTCCTGTAGTGGGGGTGAGGGGCTGTTTGGGGAGGGAGCAGGTTGGTGACCGGCAGGGTTGGTTTCCACCAGGAGTTTGCATAGACCTTGGCAACAGCTTGGGGCACAGTGAGTGCGGGGATCAGTCCCATCCATGACCCATGGATTAGTGTTGCTGTGGGAGAAACCCTCAGGGGATGGGAGAGTCTGTAGCCACAGCCACAGGACCTAGCAGCATTCCCACCATCGGAGCCCTCCTGGAGCTGGTGGGATCACGGTGGCTGGGGCTGCAGCACTGATGACACTGGATGCGAGCAGCTTGTCGCTGTGGGTAGGAGTGCTGTTCAGTGTGGTTTCTGTTTGCAGGTGTCAATCACTTTTAAGTGACATCGCATTCAATCACCTCACTTGACTCTGGCATGCGAAATCACAAAATTGCTGTCCTTCAGCAATATTATGTGCCACCAAGAGCATCATAGATATTTCTGCTTGTTGTCATGTATCAGGTGTTATTTTTTGTAATACAAAATTGATGATCTTTTATAACCCAAAACTATCAGTCCTCAGAGTCAACCTGACTTAATGCCCATAGTTCATCCTCAGTCTCTGAAGTGTATTTAATCAAGAGTTTAGAATATGGGAAGAGATGAAATATCCCAGGTGAAGCATTAATTTTGGATGGCAGCTGAAAAAGCAGCTAAATAAGATACTAGGTATACAAGATCGAGATGAGATCAGAAGTAGACAAAAACCAGTATTAATCTGGCTTGTCTGGGAGCACATGTGGGGAGAATGGAGGAATACAGATGAATTATTTGTATGCTTCCTCAGATAGGGTCTGGTGGACCAGCCACACATAATACAATTAGAAATGAGATACAAATTACGATTCAGACAGCAGGAGCTGCTATGATTATTTATGATGCTGATGGGTGGAGAAGGATACTGGCAGCAAAATACAGCAGGAGCTTTGCAGCTTCGCAGTTGTGGCATCAGTGTGGCATGTGCAAGGGAGAGGGTGAGCAGCACTGCTGCTCCCTCCTCCGCAAAGCAAATAGGCCAAAGTTTTGCTGCTGCATTTCATAGCTGGGTTCTCCCAAAGTGAAAAATGAAGAAGCAGAGCATTCTGGAGAGGCAGCAACAAAATATTGAAGAACACATTGATATTGGCAAGTCCGTTGGCTGCTGGTGTTGATGTACTCTCTGCCTTTGGGGTTCATGGACCCTGGCTCAGCCACACTCTGCTGCTTTGCAGCAGCCTTCCTACACAAAGTGTTTCCAAAGCCAGGGCAGCACAGCCACAGACGAGCCATGCCACTGGCTCTCCCCTGGCTCCCCCTCTGCACTGGAGGAGATCTGGTTTGCTCCTTTTCTTTGTAGTCCTCGGTGATCTCTTAAGTTTTATGGAGTCCAAACAGTGAGAAGGAAATTATTTGGGCAATGCTTTTGTGTGGGACCGGTGGGCAACCATACCAGGGCCACAGGGAGCATTCTCTGGGATGTGTGAGGCTGCCCTGGGCTGGTGGCAGCTTGCTGTGGGGCTGCTCGCTCAGACCAGCTGGTGAGGCTGGTTTTAGGAGGCTCAGACCAACCCCAGCACAAGTAGTGCACTCTTGGTCCCACCAAAGCCCAACTGTAATTTCACCTGCTAATGCTATGACTGCGTTTCGCTGGTGTCTGGTCTGTTAAGTAGCTGGGTGCCGACACAATCCTGCTGAGGCCTGTCCCACTTTCCTGGTGCTCACTGCCTCACCAAGGCAAGCTGTCCCAGCTCCTGAGCGGGAGGATAGCAGCACTGTTCAGGACTGCCATTAGGCTGGGTATTGCAAACAGAGTTATACTGAGGTACTTGATGCATTGGCCAAGAAAACAGGCTGAAGTGTACAGCAACGGGCAGCTGATGATGTGGCAGGGAACCCCCTTGTCAGGTCAGCCGAAGCATTTTGGAAGGGATTGAGTGCAGAGTTGAAGAATTGTCATCAGTGTAAACCCAAAACACCAACTCCATGAGATTGGCTCAGGTTTGCAAACTGCGTTTGAGGTCGGCTGGGGCTTGCTGCGATGCACATGTCCCTTAGGCAAGCAGAAGCTGACCCTGTGTTTCTGAAAGCTTGCAGTATTTAGGGCCTGAGCAGAGGCTGGCTGTGAGAGAGTGACTGCTTGGTAGTGATACTATGTGTGGGTCAGGAGCTGTGAAAACTTCCAGGGTTACCATGCCCTGCTGCTCTCTGATGTTTCAGGTCCGTGCCAAATCAACCATTTTGCAAAGGAAAGCTTTTTCTGGGCAAGGCTGCCTGCAGAGCTCAGCCCCAGGGCAGCGCGGCAAGGCTGAGCAATGAGAGTCCTCCAGGAGCAGCCTTTGCATCCGATCTGCGCTGCTCCATCTGCGCCCCGGCGTGCTGGGACGGAGGTGCTACCTCAAGCTATTTGTCGGCGTGCGGTTGGCACCATTGACCTCTTTGCTGAGCTGTGGAAATCCACACGTAAGCTTGCATCGAAATGGTTTGTCATTTGATATTTGCATCTGTCCTCATAGCCTGCATGGCCCCTCACACTGGGTGCTTTGCAAACACTGTGACTTTTATTGCGGTGGTGTTCTCCCACCATGGGGTGTGTTAGAAGAGCTACAATGAATGCAGAGAATTAATGCCGTTGAATGGTACTGCCAATTGCGATGCTTCTGCTCATGCCAGGGTATGTCAGTTCCATAGAAGAGAATTTTTTTGTTGTTTTTACTGATTCTAAATTCGTATTTCCTATCAAGGTGATTGCAGTAAACCTGTAGCTGTGATTCGGTTTGAATTGTCTGTCCCAGGTCTTGAGGAGATGTGTTATGTGAAAACTGACACCGTGGTCTTTCACGCTCTTTGTGCATAGAGGCTGTTGCCAGGGGATTTTTTTTGTTAATGCTTAAAGGTCATAATTAACATCAAATGAACACAAATGTCTACAGGAAAAATGTTTCTACCAGGCATCAAATTAAGGACAGATGAAAGTCTACAATGTGGAGTCAGACAACAGCATTAATGAAGACAGAATGGCACCAGTTTTGATTTCTCCCATTATTTATATGAATTGGATGTGAAAATTGACTAAATAATATTTAGTAACAATGTGCATGGTAAAGAGCCTTAGGCCTGGTGAGGAATTTTTATTGGGTAGCCTTACACATTGGTGGCTCTGGATCCCAGTTATCCAGTGAGAAAATACAGCTCCCATGTCCCTACTACCCAAGGGAGCAGGTAGTGGTTCCTGGAAGGCAAGTGGGATACTGATGGCCCTCTGAGCTGTATCCCAGAGAGGCTGGGTGCTGCAAGAGGCTGGATGCATCCCTGCACGGTATCCTTCAACCACTGGGAGCTCCCCAAGAGGGGGCCGAAGCACTCCTGCTCAGAGAAACTGCACGATTAGGAGCATCTTAGCCCAGTGGGGAGACCCCAGGGTGGGCTCCTGGGGGCAGTGGTGACAGTCACTGTCTGTAGCAGCTCCTCTGCCATCCCGAGCAGAGTGGCATTTCTGGCAGGAGCAGAGCCACAGGAAGGAAATGTATATCCATCAGCAAGGTGAAGTGCCACTTCTTGTTTAATATGGTACTAACATTGCAACCTGGCCTGATGGGAACATGAAGATAATCGTCAAGAGACTGAAGCAGGCACAAGGACAGTGTCTTGAAATTTGGAAAGTCAGCACTGGGGATCTTAGGGTGCCTTTGCTACTCCCGTGTAACAGGTTTCAGGCCCCTCAGTGATGTAATTTAACCTTTTCCCTGAGACTGGCTGTGCTTTTATAGCACATCATGAATCGTCTCTTTCCTCCTGCCCTGAAAACAGTTGCACCTTCTCCTGGGAAAGGCAAATTGATTGTAGGAAGTTCAAAGAACGAAAGCTGAGCAGGTGGCTTTCTAGATTATACACTTTTCTTGGCAAGAGCTACTTCTCCCAGCAACGTGCCTGCCTGCAAGAGGGAAGGAGAGAGCACTGTAATTCTGTGGGATGGGAACGGCAGTGGCTGGAGAGTGAAGGCTCTGCAGAGTGAAGCTGAAAGGATGAATCTGTTTAACTGCACATCCCATTAAAACGGGCAGCTGGACAGAAAATTGCCTCTAACGGCATCCAGCATGGCTGAGACGTCAGACGGGGATATCGTGCCGTTGCCCGTGTGGTTATGTCTGCCAGAGACTCGGGCAAAGCACAGCCATGCCCCTGCCTCCCACTGTGGGGAGGGTCAGCCCCTGTGCATGGGCAGAGGGGGCAGTGGGGCCTGGCACGTGCCCTGCTGGGTGCTATGGGATGGTGCAGGGGCACAGGAGGGCTGCAAGGACATGGGGGGAGGATGTGTGTGGGGGTGTTAAGTGTCTGCTCTCAAGCTTTATTTTAGCAAGTGAATGTTCTTGGACACGTGAGGTCCCTGCTGAGGAGTTGGTTTGCGCCAGATGGCAGGGAAATAGGCCATGAAATCACCATTTTTTGTAATGCCCATTCAAGGAGTGGAGGGGTTTATCTTCTTTTCCTGGAAGGGTTCCTGTGGGACTTCTGGATTCCCAGGGCTGGGATTGTCGTTATTTTAATGTTACTGCACCCTGCAATATTTCTGCTTCCTGCATCTACCAGGTGAGGTGGTGTGCCCTCACTGGACATGAGAGATGTGGAGACAGAATGTGCAGGGGAGCAGGGAACCAGAAGTTCCCTCTGGGAATGCAGCATAGCCCTTGCCTTCCCCATGCAGGCCACAACTCCCTGTGCTCTGTGAACCACAAAGTCCAAGGAAAGCTTTTAATTGGGAGGGCTAACCTTTTTTTTAAGATAGATGAGAGAGATATGATGAGGGATAAAGGCAATTAATGACATCAGTCTATCTTTTGAAGGTAGGTTGTTTTGTAACTGATTGAACAGAAATTTTTGAAAGCAGAGTTTAAGCAGGCACAAGATTAGCCAAGATTAGTAAGGATTTCTGCCTGGTAGCCTAAATCTAATGTCTTTCAGTTAGTAATCCTTCTTTCAGGTCAGTGAATCTTCTTGTACGAAGGAAAAAAATACAGGTTATACAAGAGAGTTCAGGGGTTTCACTTCTCATGTGAAAGGGATTTACAGCTGTTCCCAGAACCTGAACTGCTTCCAACATCTAAGTGAGCCTATACTGTCCTCTGAGGAAGCCACAAAGACATCTCCTCTTGTGCTATGATGATGCTCATATGGAGAGTTGTCCAAAATGCTTAGAGAATTTTTACTGGTCCCTTCATACAATGGTATATGGTTGATGGTGAGAGTTTTGTGCTGAAGGGGAGCACTGAAAACCCAGCGTTTCCTGTAACCAAAGCACCCTGCCTCTGCCACAACGAGGACATCCTTATGAAGGGCTCTGCAGTGGCAACAGTATGCTGTGAGCTGGGCCACGCCAGCTGCGTTCTCATTTGACTCAGGCTGAGGTGTCCATGCTGTGCCCAGCTGCATGATGCACAGCACATTCCCTTCTGTGAGGCAGCATCTCACTGTCCCTGCTGGTTTTGTTTATCCAGCTTCTTCCAGCTCATGGTTTGCAATGGTTTTGAACAAACAAACTTTTTTTTGGCCATGCTGGTGCAGGTTCATCCTTTTTGGCTGTTTGTTTTGGCTAGGATGAGCAGAGGCCTCCCCGAGGAGCTTCACACTCATTGTTGCTGCTGTGCTACAGCCCTGTACCAGAGTCTCTGGGTCTTCTAGCAAAAGGTTCCCTTTGAGCTGCGTGCTCCTGGCAGTGCCCAGGACATCAACAAATGATCAGCAAAGGCATCATGGAAGGATTTCCAATGAGTACGTCAGGTTTCTTCAGAGGGCTTCTCCATCTCTGCTTGCACATGGCTTGGCTTGGCGAGCCAAAGGTGCTTTTTACATTTCTTCTGTATTATCATTAACTTCAGGCACTGCAGTGCACCTGGCCACTGGGTTAAAAATCCTTTAAAGTGCTGTGCAAAGGGGAAAAAGAAACCTTAACTGTAACAACTTCAGGCGCTGCAGCAGCAGGACAACTGAATTGTTTAGGAAATAATTGCCTCAAGGCCCCTGCTTTGCTGGTCTGTCTTTCCTGTCCATGCAAGTTTGCGCTCAAAGTACTCCCTGGGGCTGTACAGCATGAGCAAGGCTGTGCCCATCCTCACAGGCAAGGCCTGTGAGTGCACCTGAGAAAATGATGAAGGCTCTTGTCCTACGCTTGGAGCATCCCTGAGTGCGTGTGTGGGAGACCAATTACGAGCTGCCACAGCTGCATGTAACCATTGTCAGGCTGATGCTAAGAATGTCTCTGTGTGATAAATGTGGGAGGTCCCACATGTGAGGCCATGGGGGTACCACAAAGCAGCCTTCATGATTGTGTCCCCTTTCCTGGAGGGAGGAGGTGACCCAAAGCCTGATGCTGTGTGGACACTCACTTCATGGAAAAGAGGCTTGTTTCAGTGTACAGAAAGCGATCCCCTGCTGACTTTGCTTGACTGAGGCAAGAATGTCCTTTCCATGGAGCATACATGTCATTCCATCACATGAGCATTTACTGGGGCCATTTCTCTATTCATCCTACAAGCTTGATCAAATTCTCATTTTTCCAAGAGCTGAGCTAATGCTGCAGGGGCTCCTGTCCTGCAGCAGCCACGAGGCAAAGCCCTCATTTAAACTTCGAGGAGACACATTTGTGTTAACGTGTCAGGTGTCATGTATGTGAAGGGCTACAGTGAGCACGAGCAACTTATGTGACTCAGCTGATGACTTGACTGCACCTCAAGAAAAAACCCGAGTTCAGTTTTGCAGTGGTTGAATGGTGTTAAACATACCTGGACAGCTAAAATGGCCTTGATTTGAAAGTTAGTGAAGATCAACCTAATTAATTAAGGCTAAGGTAGTGAATGTGAGTATCCCCAACGGTGTTTGATGCAGTTAAACAAATTTGTCTTAAATTCTGACATTTAGTGAATGGAGACTAAATTTCTTGCTTGACAAGCGCTGAGCTGGAGACCTACCCATGGGGACGGGCCATCTCCCAGCAGGTTAATGCATGGCTGCTGCTCAGTGATCAAAACCTGGCAGCAAGGTGAGAGAGCAGGGCAGTTAACCAAAAAGCTCTGAGGTAAAGAAACCCCAGTCTGAGGCTGTGTTTTGTCATTGTAATCCCCCATGCTTTGGCTGAGCCATATGGCAGTGGTTCCTGTCACCGCTCATTGCCAGGGCACAGGTGATGCCAAGCTCACGCTTGTAAACTAGCTGGTGCGCTGATAAATTGGCTGGCAATGTGAGCGGCAGCAGTGTATTGCACAGTTACTCCCCAGCCGTCAGTGTGGTACCGTGCTTTCAATGCTCATGGCTTTGCACAGTTGCTCCCCAGCCGCCGATGTGGTACTGTGCTTTCAATGCTCATGGCTTGCCAAAAGGAGGAGAGGAGCACAGAGTTGTTGGCTGGCGGTCAGGGCTCTCTCAGCATTCACCACCCCTTATCCTACCTGCTCCTATCCTCTGGAGGAGCTGAGGAGACCCTGCCCAAGCCTGGACCTCATCGAAGGGCAACATCTTTCCCTCACAGAGGGGCATCCACTGAGGAGGTTGCAGCAGCGAGAACACAGCCTGGGGACTTGAGCCAGCCCATGCTCATGGCGAGGGATGTGCCTGCCTCAGCCCCTCCAGTTCCTCCGGCACCAAGATGGGGACAGTATGCCCCATGCCTATGGCCAGTGAACCTGGCTGCTTCCCATCACCTCTGGGGAAAAGCTTTTCTTGCCTTTGTCTTGAAGGGAGGTTGGAGGTAGTACAGGTGCACCTCAGCCTGGGAAGCCTCGCTCTGGGGTTCTTGGGGAAGCACGTTCTTCAGCCGGGAGCTTCTAGGTTTGGCGTGTTCAGCCTGGAGTATGTCTCTGACCTGCTGCTGAGCTGGCAGCCTGTCCTCTGTTTGCACGAGCAGCTGAGAGATTTTCTGTGCTAAGTGAATACCCTCCCGTCTTGGAAGGGACTGTGCTGTTAATTCCTCTGCTTGACAGGGCTTCTGCACTCATGTTTGCTTTTGAATCAGAGTTCAGCAGTACCGACCACTCAGTTGCTGTAACTGAGGGCAAGCTAGAGAGCCCCTACCACATACACGGGCAAGGGTTTAAAATGAGCACTTTCTATTATCTCTGTAAAGAGAAGTGCCTGGGAATCATCTTCCACTCTTTCTCTCAAATCATTAGGGCATGTGAATGACTGCTGACGAATGGAAGGGAGATGAGTAGCGATGGGAGTCTCCTGGAGGCCTGGAGCAAGCACAGTCTGTTTCCATTCTGGGGGATATAACTTCTTGTGCTGTGGCTCTGTGGGAAGCAAGGGGTGAATTTTTCACCTTGACTTCCAGATTGTGCAGAATGAAGCCTTCCTGATGAGGGGAAGGTGAACAAATGTGGCTGCTTCAAATCAAAGCTGCCTTTTTGTTGCTCTCTGATGAAAACTTCAAACAAGTTGTACAGCTTTGGCATGACCCTTGGCCTGCTGTTTTTCAGTATTTATTTTACATTGTTTTAGATGGATTTCAATGAACATAATTTATACACCACCCATTTGGCATCTTTATTTGAGCTTAATATTCATCAGTGGCTTAAGTTAAATGAGTATTTCAGACAGTAAATTACGTATGTACTGCAGCACTGCTGGCATCTCAGGCTTAAAGGCCTTTGTGCAATTATTTGAGTCTCACCCATTTCTTGGTGTCTCCTAAAAACCAGTGGGGAACTTTTGCTGGCCCGCCGGAGAGCGGTGCCGTGCTGCAGGATGCGGATGGGGAGGCTGACAGAGCTGCCCCCTGTACTGGGAGCTCAAGAGCCTCCTCCGTGACCACCAGCCCTGAGCCCTTTACTTTCCTCCTTCAGCAGCAGTGGGCTGTGCTGCTCCTCTCCCACCTCTGTTTCCCTTTGTTTTAGGTGTCTCCCTGCTAAGCGTTTTCTTGGCCATGCTTTCTGGGTTTTATTCTCCCCCCTGCTTTTCTTCCTTTCTCCCCTGTGAGCACGGTGCAGCTCCCTGGCTGTTGCCATAGAGATAAGAGCCTTATCTCTACCTCTGCTTCTCTCTCCCTGTGCGAAAAGCGCTCCTACCCCTTTGTAACTTGGCTGCTGAGCCAGCTCCAGCCTGTCTGACTGATGGGCTGTGTACCCCTGTCCTGGGATGGGGAGCTGAGGCATTATATTGTACTTGAGGCTCGCAGTGAGTCACACTGATCTGTGCACAGCAGCGAAGGGCACTGAATTTCAAAGTAGCCCCATGCCATGACTGGACCTGACAATCTTGCTGGCCCTTCACAGCTTTGTGCCCCTAAATCTCAATCCACCTTCTGTCTTCAAGCTGCCAGGCACCCCAATCCCCCTGGCCAGAGCGCCAGGGTGCCGCAAACCTGAGCTCGCTTGGGTGGGATGTGCAGGAGAGCGGCAGATGGACAAAGAAGGGGTGAGGGACTTCACCGTAGTTGGTCCTTGTATTTCCCTCCCTTGGTGCCCGGGCTGTGACTCCAGGTTGCTGCGGTCTGTAGCTGACCCAGTAGCGGTGCTGTGAGATTCAGTGCTGATGACTGGTGGGGAGATGAGAGGTAACTGTTTTTTCTCCCGATGTAATCTCACACCCCAGGGGGGAAGAGATCATGTGGAAACTAAGCAAAGTGCTGAGAGTTAGTGTCCTCTGCTGACCTCATGAATATGATTATCTGAAAGGATGATTTTTACTTGGCAGCTTTGCACATGCTGTTCCTGAGCTATTATCCTGTACGTTGATTCAGAATGATCAATATGCCTTCAAGAAGCTTGTGCTAAATCCTTCTGACAAATTATTAATAGAAGTCATTTGAGCAGTTAGACTCTTCAGAAAACTTGGAAATTTTACTGTTCATAAGCTTGGCTGCTGGGAATGAGTATGCAAAATATTAATTTTGCTTTACACTTTTCTAAGAATTTATGACGGAAGAGAAGCTTTGTTCTTTTGAAGTGCAGTAGAAAGATCAACACAACCACTCCAAACTCAGAGACTACATTTGATCCAATGCAGACAGAAGTACTTGAAGAGCCTGTATTTTCCTCGCATGTTCACAGACATTTATTTAGAAGAAATGTTGTGACTTTGCTGTTCTGTTCATTTTTGCCATATAGAAAACTTTCCAAAGTTCAGAAAAGGGGGTGTATTTGAACAGAGTTGCTCAAGCACTGCAGGATAAAACCTGTCCTGCTTCCACCTAAACTGGAATAAAGGAGGGAGGTTATGAGCTGATACTCCTAATGTGCAGTATTAGTTAATTGTCGGATGTTACAGAAAATACCATCTTTGTCACCTTCAGCGGTGCACAAGAGATTTGTCTAGAGGTGGAATCACAGGGAGATGACTCCATCTTCCCTGCAGAGACTCAGATGGAAGAGATGCTTTGAGAGGGTAAATTAGATGCAGGACAAAGACTTCTGATCACAGCTGGTTTCAGTGGGCTTATTTTAATGGGAAAGCTCTGAGCTGAGGGCAAGCTCTGCTAATGACTCAGAGTTGTGTATTGCAGTATAGGAGTTGTAAGGTTTCTATTTTCAATACGCCTGAGATATCCTGTTCCCTACTGATACCACAACTGAAATGTTAAAAGATCTGAAGGGATGGAGAACAGCCCACTTGTGTTTGCTTTCCGGCTGAGCGGCCACTAGCAGGGCAATTTTACCAATCAGTCAGAACCCAAAGAAAATTTTGCCGCAACTTTGTAAAATCTGCCTCTGTTGTTCAAGAGCAGAAGAATTGTCTGCCGAGGAGGGGCTGACTTGGCCCTCTGAAGCCAAAGCTGAGTTTGAGACATCCAAAGTTGTTTTGGGGACAAGTGCCTAGTCCTTGTACACCCCTTTAAAGCGTGACTGATTCTTTCCTAGTGAGGCTGGACTGTTTCTGTTGCAAGCCATGCCTGTCGCATACAGTCCTGACAGCACTGTACATTCAAGGTCCTGCCACCACAGAAACCTGGTCTTGTCTGGAGACTAGTTGCTCCAACTGAAGGATAGCTATAAAAATTGAAATGCAAGATGTGGAAAGCACAGAACTAGCTCATATAAAAACAGGTTGCACCATCAGATTGCACTCCAGTACAGTGGATGGTGGGTCAAGGTCATTCAGCGATATACTAACTGACACCACCTCTGGGTTTCAGGCTCTTACTGCTTTTGAAGATCCTGTGGCTGATGCGTGAGTGGTTTAGGCCTCAAAACTGTCTCAGCAGCACTTCTGAGCCACTGGGATTGTAACTATGAAAAGTCACTACTTTCTCCCCATGCTGACTCAAGAAAATAGATCAAACAGGTAACAGCTTTGAGATAACCCAGATGTGGATATGTTTCCCCCGAAACTGGAGCCTTGCAAGTGTTTATGGTCGTGACAACTGTATGTGCGTGCACCCCTTCCAGCATGGCCAACCTGTTATCCAGTGGAAGCCGCTGTCAGCTCAAGCAGCCTGTCTGGCACCCAGTCCACTGGCTGCTGTAGCAGCACCAGTGTAGGGAGTGACAGGTTTGATACTGTATGGCTCTGCTGAACAGTGTTGCTGGAGCTGAAATAAAACTGCAGTGGCTGAAGCCAGCGGCTGGGTGAAAGATGTTCCAGCTGTACTGATCGCTGCATAGTTTCCAGAAATATATCTGTGTTTCTTCTCCCAGTGTATTCTGAAAAATGCTGCAGGGCAGCAGCAAGAGACGCAGGTGGCCAGCGGCTCCAACGCAGCCCCAGTCCTAAGGGGAAAACTAGTCTAAACACATAAAAGTCTTTGTGCATCTGTTTCTGAAGCGGACACTGAATTTTTCCCTTCTTTCTCATGCTGCTGAAGCAGAGGGGCTGCCTGCTCGCCTGGCTCACCGTGAGCACTGGGCAGCCTCTGGGGCAGCCTGAGCACAAACTTGTTGAGGGCTTGTTTGAGGAAACAATTCATGGTGACCTTGCCTTTGCAGGTTGCCCAGTTATTCATGCCTGTGGTGTCTTCACTGCCCCCACCTTGTGATGTTTATGGAGATTGGCCAGCACAGCTGTCTGTGGTACTGCTACCTTGGCTGGATGAGTATGCACAGTCTGCTTCTTCCAGACAGAGTTCAGAAAGCAAACAAGATTAATATGTCCCACATTAACACATCATCAGTAACCAAGTATACAGAGTAAGTAGATGGTGGCCTCAATGGAAATCGTCTGAATGAAGCCAAAGGTGTCTCTAAATTTCCACTTCTACTTGCCAAGATACTCTTT
The DNA here is from genome assembly GCF_000690775.1 of Eurypyga helias. Lineage (NCBI taxonomy): Eukaryota > Metazoa > Chordata > Aves > Eurypygiformes > Eurypygidae > Eurypyga > Eurypyga helias. The sequence goes on along the minus strand of NW_010230214.1, from coordinate 26,353 downwards.
GCAAAAGAAAATTAACTTCTGAGCATAAACTCTGCCTTGCTTTAGGGTTTGAGAAACCTGGGCGGCGGGGGGGGGGGGGTTGTTTGTTTGCTTTTTCCTTCTTGCACTGATTTAGTGGCTATTCCTGCTTGAAAGCATTGCTGGACAATGACTATGCTTTTGTCTTCCCTGCCAAGTAAAGCAGATCGTCACGAGCGAAGTATGTCATGTATCACATCTTGCAGACAAACCGGAAAAGAACTTGGATGCTGCACTTCCTCTGAACTTGCTGCCAGATCTCCTGGACTGTCATATTCAAGCTTCATGGCAAAGGCTTTCTTTGCAGTAACTCACTGCGGGAGCCCCACTGAACCTCTAGTAACGACTGGGGGCCACACTCTGAGCAGTAGCCTGAGCAGTGCTGCCCTTGTGCACAAAGATTGTGGTGGTTCTTTTTCATGAAGGGTCCCACAAGGTTCCAAGGGATTCTGGTGAGTAGAAGGGTTTGTGTGATCGGATGGCAGGGCTCAGCAGTGAAGTTTAATGCACCCATCATTTTATACCTCAAGGAACAGTGTATTAAATGCGTATTGAAACAATCATCTGTCTTCTGCGACAAAAATACTGGACAAGAAGTTAGATCAAAGATATCTTTTGGACCTAATTACTTATAATTTTCCTTCTTTTGAGATCCCTGAATCAGAAACAAGGTTTTCCGTGGCACTCTGTGCGCTTGATGTCCATCATGTGAGTACAGATTTTAGTGCTGTTTCAGGAACTCAGTTCAGTGCTTGCTGCCCAAGAGAAGGCCGAGGCAAGGTGTTGGTGACCTTGAGGTGTGAGCTAGCCCTGAAAGCTGGAGTCTCTGTGTTATCATAGTTTCTACTGGAATATTGCAATGAGGTACCTGGAAATGAACCTGCTCTAATTTCAACGATCCTTAAAATCTTCGTGTTTCTCATGACGTAGTGCCATGCTGTTGGTGGGGTTGTGACAACATCTAAGTCTGTTCTCTCAGGCAGGCTTGCTCACTGTCTTCCTAGAGCAGAGGAGGCCTTGTCCTGAGGTCTAGACCTCTCTGGAGGCTGGGGCGTGTTTGACCTCAGCCAGGTTTGCTTTTGTCTGTGGCTGGGCAGAGATATGGCCTGGGGAGCCTCATCTGCCAGCAAGTATCCTCAGCTCTTGTGACCGCTGAGCTACTAGCCACTGGTGTGGGAAGAAAGCAGGTAGGACCAACGGCTTGGTGAGCTCAAGTATGTGCTTGAGACTGCTTTTCATCCCAGAGCCATATGCAAGGCACCACTCCACACTTTGCAAAGGGCATGTTGCACCTGCCTCCCTGCTCAGTGCACAGATGAGGAATTCGGGGTTTGAGGCCACTGAAATATGAGTATGAGGCTGGTTCTCCAGAGGTGACAACTTTTCTTAGCTCTATCTCAAAGCTTTGTGCAAATTCTCTAGGTAAATTTTTCTGAGGAAAGTCTAACCATGGATCAGCAGAGGTGGTGAAAAGGAGTGGGTAGGAAAGAAACTTGCTCCCCTCCAAACAGTCTATTTTAATTATATGTTGTGAAATAAGGGGGCTCTAAGTATGCCAGCCAAGTATTCTCAGAAGAATAGAACTATCTGCATGTTTTATTTTCAGTAAGGCTGGGGTGTTTTTCACCTTTCTATGGGGAATTAAGCTGCTGCTTCATAAGGCAGATCTGCAGCGGTGTGTGCCTGTGCCCCAAATTCTCGTTAGAGGGGGAAGAGTTACGTAACTGTCAGGAGGAGATCAAAATTCCCATTATGCTGGGCTCACACAGTAAAAACACTATCAGGGGAATAGACACGCCAAAGTAGGCTTAAATAAATAGAGCAGAGGGAATGGACCTGAATGACATATGGAAGGGTTACGGGGAAGAAGACAGTAGATTCAGTTGTGATTTAAGAGTTTAAAGGCGCAATAGCAGATTAGAGGTAAACACAATTTTCATCTGTATGTTACAAACAGCTGATTGTTTTAATTGAAAAGTTTTTTCTTTTTCTTTTGTTTTTCAATCTAGTCTAGCTGTCTTGTGTGAAATCTGGCAGCCTGTGTAGAATCAGAGCCCGTTCCCACTGAAATCAGTGTAAAGGCTTCTATGGGCTTGTCAGCTTTCCAGGGTCTAATCAACTTCGCAAGTTTTGTATCAAGCAGATACACCCTTGCAGCAACCAATTCTCAACCATTGAAATAATTTCTTGAAAAAGATAAAATTTGCTAAGAAAAAAACCCTTAACAATTCCTAACAGGTAGTGCTCTGCTGACCACTAGCCTCTGAAATGACAAGCGAAAAGGGAAGAACAGTATGGCATTCGATTTTGAGTGCTAAGAAACCAGCTAAGAACAACAAACATTGTCCCTGTTTGGTTTGAACTGGAGCCATGCACATGCTGACGCTCCTGCGTTGTCTGAGCAGTCCTGCAGTGCTTTCCCACCATGCTTGCAGCTCTTGTACAGGCAATGGGGGTGTGTGTGCATATATATGTATTTGAAGTAGAGCTTCCCTCAACTCCTGATGCAAATATAGATGGGCTGTAGTTCCTTTCTAAGAAAACTTGTTTGGTTTTACCAGGCATTTAAACAGTCCTGTTATGTCTGGAACACAAAGGAGGAAAGCTATAGTCTTGTCCTACATTATTGTTTGCATATTATTGCCTAATCATGTGCACTCTGTTTTCTTGCTTTCTGAGAACTTAGGGTAACAGAGCTACATTCTCATTGTTCAGGTTCCCCTCTCTTCCCTTAGGCCTCATAAAAGCTAGTTATACAGCAGCCATAGAGTACTTTCACCGTGCTCGGGCACATGCGGAGGGAAGGTCTGATGGGCAAATGTAAAAAGCCAGACTAACTTGAAGGAATTCCAAGTTAAACAGAGACCCTTCAACACATTCCCACTGGGCTCTGAAGAGGTTAGAGCAGGATGTGCGAAGGGCAAAATCATCTCTCAGCACTCAATAGGAGCGGAAAGTCCATAAACCCTGGAGAATCATTGACATTTCTTGCTTTTTGCCTCCCATTTCTGGTCTGAAAATCATCAAGGGCCCTGTCTCTTCAGAGCCTCATCACTGCAAAAGGCACTCTTCCCTGACAGCCTCAGCTGGCTTTAGAATGGAAAGATCCACTGCAAATGCCGGTGGTGCACCTCCGTGGTGATACGTTATTAAGCATGCTGATCCCAATTTCTTAAGGTCCTGTGCTAAAATGAGAAAACACCCAATCTCATTAAATGCACATGTTTTCAGAGAGACAGAAGAAGATACCAGAGGTTGGGAGGAGATGGAAAAGACAATGTTGCTCACTTTTCCATTTGGCATTGGGATGATCGAGACTCGTTGAACTCTCCTGAGTCCTGCCTCTCTGCTTAGTAATGAAACACAGGGCCGCAAGCGCTGGCTTAGCTATAGCAGCACTGCAGTTGAGAACTTCTCATTACAAACAGCCTGTGCCAGTAAGGTGTTGTGGAAAAAACTCTTCAGTACCTCTGCTCCCTTTCAAGCACTCCTTATTTTCCTTCCCCTCCCCTCTACATGCTCTTGCAGGCTGCTGCTAGGAGGATTTAGGCATTCTGCTTTGTGTTTGACCTCCTACTCCTGGCCCTTCGCTCTTCCATCAGCTGTTTTCAAACAACCTTTCATGCCAAGTTAGACATTTAATTTTAGAGAAGGAATGATCCCAGATGCTTTTCTAACTTGTACTGCAATACATTTTTCATTAACAGAAATTTTGTTCTTAATCTTCCAAAACTGATATAGCACTTGGAAAAACAACCATGTCTAGGCCTCTCTTACCTCCTGTTTCTCCTTTCTGTGACAAGAATTATAAGTAAAATTACATGACAAAGTCTTTAATCACAGTCTGAAGGTTAATACCAAGGGTTTATGCTCTGCATTTCCCTCATAGCTTAGGAGAAGTACTTGATTCCTGTGCATGTCACCATTGCTGTGCTATGCCAGCTATTGCCTGGTTATTACGGGCTTCATAGTAAAGAATCACTTGGTTGGAGATAAAGCTGATCTGTGATATGGCAAGGCATCACCGTGGAGTCGTATAGGTGAGGCTGTGGTAGAAAGCTCTGTTCAATGATGTAAATAATCTCAAAATTTGCTTTAGGAGACAGTCCTGTTTTCTTTTTATCATCCTGAGAGGAGACATCTTATGGGGAATTTGCACAGGAGTTGGCTCTCAGCCCAATGGCTATTTGCATACTCCCAGGTAAAAGGAAACCGGCACTCGGCTGAGGGGTTGTGTGCGGCAGGGACAGAGCCACGCGGTGTGCTGGGCTGCTGGTGTGAGAGCAGGAGCACTCGGTTCTGTAAGCTGTTCAGTTCAGCTGGGCAAGCGAGCCCTGTTAGCAAGTGGGCGCTGGAGGGGCAGAGCTACCTGTGCTGTGCAGCATGCAGCTCGGGGAGTCCCCAGCTGAGCCAAGCTGATGAACCCCATTTTATTATGATACGAAGACTCGAGTCTGTGACCAGCTGAACATACTCAACTCCTTGTAGTAAGTGTAAGTGTAAACCCCCTGCATAAGTGGCCAATGACTCCCTTATGTTTTTCCTGGGGATTTCTTGCCAGAAGAGAAAATTAGAGACTATTCAATTTGCCTTCCTCAAAGGAATTTGATCCTGTGCATCTTTGATCTGCTCATTTGGAAATGTATGTTCAAGGAGATCCGTTGTCTCTAGGTAGAGCTGTATATGCCACTTCTGTAAACTACTTTCTATGCACATTTTAAAATCAAGGAGCAGGAACACCAGCTTTTTCTCCTTACACCCACTGCCCAACAACAGATTGAGGAACAGACAATCACACACATTCCAGTGCTTCGTCTCTCTCTCTAATATCAGTAGCGTGGATTTTCTGTGAAAGAGAACAACAGTTTAATTACTAAAACCATATTACTGTTCTTTAGCTCTGCCCACCCCATCATAAATTAAAAAAGAATCAAAGCCCCTGGCACAGGTCCCTCCTGGGGCTGGCCTGCCATTTCATTCTAAGTGTGGCTGTTAAACGCAGTGGAAGAGCAAGGAAAGGGGTTGTAGCTCAAATAAGTCAGACAACAATTAGGCAAGTGCTGTTGCTGTTCAGTGTTACTCATCATATTGGCTAATGCTTCTTGCCTATGCCTGCAGGATGTGATGGAGGTGAGGACTAGCTGTGAGGAAAGCAGCTCGAGCTCTAGAAGCTGTAGCAGGAGGCCAACCATACCGAATGTCTGTTCTCCTTTGGACACCTTAGCTAGTTCATTGGGCACCAGTCTGACTCTCTCCCCCTAGCACTGCCCTGTCTCTGTAGGCACACAACATTTCTTTCTGCTTGCCCCTTTGTCTCTATTCACCTGTTGTCTCTAATTTTACGCTGAAATTGCAAAGCTTTCAAGCAGGAATTGTCTTTAGTTCTGCTTATGCCCCAGTAAACACAAAGGGAACCCAGACCCAGGGATGCTACTGCAGTACCATAAATGTTTGTACTGGAAGCCACCGTTAAACCAAAGGTGTTAAATGTGTTTCTTGAGGTGTGATTATCTTGCTGAAATCCATGATAGCTTTCACACACTCCACTGGCTTTGCTTCTAGGGTCTGTATGAGCCCAAGTCCTAACCTGCTACTACATTGCTTGAGGCCAGCCACCTGAGACTCTCCTGTGTGGACTCCAGGAAAGTGCACTGCTGACTGTCTTGAAATGTGAAGCCATGATGGGAAGGTATGATGTGGGAGTTTTTATGGTACTGTGCATGCTTCTGGTAATGAATTCTGGAGTTCTGCCTCACTTATCCACAGGCTGAAGTGGAGTTCATCCCCATCAGAACTTGGTAAGCCTTGTGGGTATTGTTTTTTATTGCTCCCACTAGGTAGCAACATGCAGCAGTGGCATAACACTATGGAGTTTTAGCTCCTTTGTAGAGCAGTTTTTACTCCCCATCCATAAAAAGTTTGAGCCATCACCAAGCAGAACATACCACTTTCATGTTCTGTGAAGGGAGAAGATTTCAGGAGCTGGGAAAAGCCCACTCGTTTGATATTTCATAGGCAAAATGAAATAGTGATAACTATTGTGATAGCTGATGCAATAGTGGTAACATGGGGGAATGGGTTACTATCAACAAGATGTATTCATAAATTGCATTTTGATGGCTACACACACAAATCATCTATTGGACACCAGTAACTGCTGCACAGATACCTTCCACCTGTGCCCGTGATAGCAAGACTTTCTGTAACAACTAGCTCCCAAGAGTGTGGGGAATGCAATTTGGAGCTTGCCGGGTCACAGGCTATTCGTGGTGTTCGTTCTTGTCAGACAGAAGCGTGAGGCTGAGATCTCACTAGAGTGATGATTTCATCTTTTGGATACCAAAGCTGAATATTCCAGTTCTGGAAACAACCGACACCATTTTGTAGCTGCGTGGGATGTAATTGGTACTTTTTTTGTCCCCTACCTGAACTCAATCACCTAAGGATTATATTTTTGTTGTTGACTCCTTTTTCTCAGCTGAACTTACAGCATCTGTGCTGAGCCTGTATGGCTTGATTCAAAATCAGCACAAAGGGATAAAATCTTTTTAGAAACATTTTTCTTTATGTTAATGTCTGTGGTGTTTTTCACAGAGAATTTGCAATGGTTTAGTAGCATTCTTATAACTAGCATGATGTAGATAGCTTTGTAGAGAGATATGATGAAAAGACAAAATTGTGCAGTCTTGGGAAAAAGAAAACAGAGGCTCTCAAGTACACAAGCAGGCTGGGAAACTTCTGTTTCTTCCCCATTATATCAGCTGGTTTAATATGAGGCACAACTTCTCTAAAATCTCTGTCTTGGATATAATCACTGCAACTTTACAGAACAAGATACATGTTCCAGTAGGATGTCTTGGAACATCCCTTCTTGTGTTTCTTTCCCACTCCTTTGTTTATATGCAATATCCCTGGGAAGGAAGAAGCCTGACCTTTGTTTACAAACTAATCATTGATGAAGAGTCTGAGCAATAGTTTAAAAAAGAGAAAAAGGCACAGTGCCTATTTCCATATTTCAATGGCAAGCCGAACAGCAAATTCAAGAGTCTCTTGCCAGGTATGCATCGTTCTGACCTCACTCAGCTGTCACCCCAAAAGGTCAGCTGGGTTTGTAAGTATACACCTATACTGGGGAGTAGCAGACTCTTTTACAATATGCAGCCCTGCTAACGTATTTCTTCTCCGCACCCCTCAGCCAGGATCAGCACAGTATGTCAAGCCTTTTCATTACCTTCATATTATTCTTCCACTTCAGGATCCTCCTCTTAAGCCTTTTTTGGCTTTGTCGTAATGTGAGGCTAATTCTAAGTCAAAATGTTGACTGGCGTATGCCTCCTCTGTAGGTTTAGAGTTTGTGGGTGAATAGCATGTCTCTGTGCCACATTTAGCTTTACTGGAACAGACTGTTCCAACACGACATTTTTTTTTCTTCTAGGCCTCACCTTTATGTCCATATGAAATGCAAGCTGCTTGCTGTTCTGTATCTTGCTCCTGTGTAATGAACTAATTCTTGCCCTACACTGTCTTCCTTCTACTGTCACGTCTTTTCTACATTGCAGTGCTGGTTCAAGGAGGAAATGGCTCTCGTCAAGCCAAGTGCAGTGCTTGATCGCTGCTGTGTGTTTAGGGTAATTATGGTGCTCTAAGGGCCTGGGGTCTCTGGAGGAGACCATGGAAAGATATGGTTCCCAGGGAACTGAGAGGCATTGGATCTACATCCTATGTTTCAATGCCAAACTCTGGAAGGAGACTCTAGACAGTTCCTAATGTCTCTGTTTTCTTGTAAGCAGGAGCTGCAGTTACCATGGATATGTGTTGTCATCTTAAATGGAAAGGGAAGAGGATGCAAAGGCACGTGCCATGGTGCAGTCTGTGCACTTAAGCAGTAGTCATTTCACACTGCTGTAGCCAGTTAGACCCAAACTCAGCAATGTGGAGTCTACTAAATGGACAGAAAGAACCTGGACAAACAGCAAAGATGGACAGGCTGCATGTGGTTTGTGAGTGCCAGCCAGCAGTGAACGCGGCTCAAGAATCGTGAGTCAGTGGACCTGCTGCTCAGCAGCAACATGTAAAGCTGCCTTCATCACAGTTCTGCACTGGGAGCAGACCCTAGTCAAACCCCTTGAATCACACCCAGTGTGTGCTGCTACTGAAACAGAGAGCACAGGCGTGAAAAATGAAACGGCACAACTGAATTTCCTCTCCCTATTTATAACTCTGTTCAGAGGGATGGAACATTTTTCCTGGAAGAGGACCATCTTAAAACTGTTGACTGGAATAAGAAGAGTGCATGTGCACTTTCCAAACCATCTCCAGGTTCAAGTGCTGATGTGAGAAGTAGATTTGGACTAAAAATACAAGGAATTTAATTTTTGGCTGGCAAAAGGCAGCCAGCTGAGGGACAACATAGGTAGGTAGGGCTCTTGAAGAAGTGCCTGCTGACTTGAATGAGAGGAGGTTTGTGCAGCTGGCTAGACCGTCAGAGGTGTATATATCAGTACAGTTTTCCCAGGAGCACTAGACTTTTCAGTGCATAGTGCTCTTTTGTAGCTGTGTTTATAGCTGCTGTTCTCATAATACAAAATGTTTTTTGAAGAGTTAGACCTGCTCATCTTTAGATATGTTTTCAGGCATTGAACAAGTGCTTGAGTAAATAGCCATGATTCTTTTCTCAACAGGTGTATTGATGTGCTGACAGTTTAAGAGCGTTCCTGTTTTCTCCACAGAATGCATTCATATTTCTTTGTCTCATTTTATATCCAAGTACCTGCCTTGCTTTTCTTTGTGCTCTGAATTGGGAGCACATCTCTGCAGGAAACACAGGTTTATACAGAGAAAGCTATTGATATAGATGTTTCGTGAGAATTAGATTCACCTTCATGTTCTTAAAAAAAGAAACATTAAGGCTTTGACGGTTTTTATGTTCCCAAGCATTAAATGAAGCATTTACTTCTCACAGTTTTTTTCTTCTGTGAAGAGCAAAATCTCCATAGCATTTGCAGTAGTCTTTTTCTTTTCTTTCAATGGTGTTTGCTGCCTGGTGAGAAATTACGGCTTTGCTCAAGTCAGTGATGGGCTCCCTGTCTTCAGGGACAGTGGGGTTTACGCCTGCTGTGTTCAGATTTTTAGATGTTAGCTTGATAAAGAGGTTGTGTAATTCTGAGTTGGCCAAGCTCTTGCTACCCCTTAAGGCTTCAGGTTTATATGACTATCTTCTCTGCTGGTGTTTTTTTCTAGAGAAATACAACTTCATGTCATGACGGTCATGCCTTTTCCATCTCTGGATGCCCATGGATGAGTAGTGATGCCTGGCAGGAACGTCCCGTGGCAGCTGGTAAGCTCTTTTTAAATAGACTGGCTCCAGGATCCTAGTACAGCCTTTAAAGTTGGGGGCACTTGGTCTGGAAAGCCCACCCTCAGTGTCTTGCTGAGATTTGTTTTTAGAGTGAGTGGCTACCATTTCACCTCTGAGATACCCCAAGTGCCAGTGATAGCTCCTTGCTCTGGAGGGTGCTGACTGTAAGCCCTGGCCACTGGTTTCAGATAAGCCTGGCAGATTTCTCTGTTTTAATTTGGAACGGTGCCTCTTTTGGCACCAAGCAAAAGACAATTTTCTGTTAAAGAAACAAGCTGTCCCTGGTACACTCTTCTGCAACTGTGCTTATGCTCATCTTTCTTCTTCTCTTCCATTACTATGGATGGCCCTTGAAACCTCTGGTCACTCACTCATCAACCTGTCCTTGAACACTACTTCTTTTAGGGTTGTGGTGCTTTGGGAAGGACCAAAGCACCCAGGGATCCTATAGACACCATGTATCCCTGCCCATCACCATCTCCCCAGTGTCCTCGCATTGCCCCCTCTCCTCTCTGTCCCAGTACTTCCCACATCCTGCCTACAGCTCCTTGACATGCTCTAGCCACTGCTGCAGCACCACCTGGGTGCCCCAACCCCACCATGTCCCTGTGCCCCCCTTGGACATGCAGAATTTACACTGAGGCTGGGCTCATCCCACAGCAGCGAGTGCAGGCACAGCTGGGTCAGCACCTCCAACATCACCACCACATCCTAGAGGCAAGGACCCTAGCGTCTGGGAAGGCTGAGGACCCTGGCAACAGGGGTACTGCTGACTCATGGAGACTCCCAGGACCAAGGCATTTGGGGATGCCAGGGACACCACCATCTGGGGCAACCACCAACCCACAGGTGTCTAAGAGACCTGCTGACCTGTGGGGACCCCAGGGACCCAGTCATCTGGGGCACCCACCCCACCACTGAGGATTGTGCAGCTCATTTTTAACAGTGTGTCGTTTTATAGAAAAAAATGATACTGCAAAGAAAGAAGGGATATTAGTAAATCCTGAGTTTAACGTTTGTGCGTGCCACATATAGTGTGTATTTAAATGGACTCACTGCATTCAGTAGTAAGTTTTGCCAGCAAATGGACAAAGTCTTCTGTGTGAAATAGTTCGGTTCTAGTCGTTAATGATCTGTCAGACTTATATGCTCTACTATTTAATATATAATGAAACTCTTCTGGTGAATGTGAGCTGAGATTAGGGCGGCTAATTTAACCACTGACAGCAGTCTCTGTGTATGGAAAACAATGCTTTTGCATTGAAACTTTCATTGCTGCTAATTTTTCCATGTGGATATTATACATGCAGGGATCCAAAAAAGGGTGTTTTCCTGGAGCCAGAAACAAAGCTGCAAAAGCTTTAGAGGCAGCTGGGCAGAGAGCTGTGGGTCTGACTGCTGACAGAAAAAAGTGGTTTTGGAGGGGAGCACAGTCTGTTTAAGAAAATCATTCAGGTGGAGAACTCCTGATCAGTCATACCCTGCCATTGCTTCAACTGGTTCTGACCATCTTATTTCCCCAGCTCCCAGTACCAGTTTCAGGTGTCTGGGGGAGAGATGTTGTTCCTTGCTGGGGAATGGATGACTGCCATGGTGCTGCTGGCTGGTTCTCTGCCCCCAGCACACTGATGGCTTGTTAAAATTACTGCTGATTTCTCAGGAACAGATTGTATAGTTTTGTATGAGTGCTGCATCTGCTGAATGTTAAATAAATTTTGTGTGTACCGGTGTCAGGAGACAGAAAGAATAAATAGTCCCTAAGCAGACAGAAGGCTATATTTAGGTCTAGGCTGAGTATGCCCTCTGCCTGCCAAATGCTAAAAAACAAATCAAAATGCCTCTTCATTTCCTTCTGGAGAGTTACGTGTAATTTTTTCTTCATTGTGTTTTAAGACTTTCAAATATGGATGCAGTCTAGTGTCAGGCAGCTGCATGGGCTGTGACTACCTCAAGATCATACGGTGTTATTTCCATGCTGTCAGGGCCATGGGGCACTAAAATGGGTGCTCACTGTCCCTGCTCAGCCCTTCCTGGAGCCTCCTCTCACCCCTAACCCTGGCTCAGAACCTCACTTCAGGCCCTGCCCCAGCGATGCCATAGGAAGCTGATTTCCACAGCCCTGCCCTGCCTGGCCATGGGCTCAGATCCATGACCAGATCTGCATGCCAACATCTTGGCCAGGCCTCAGCCCATTTACAACCCCAAGGCCCTGCCCTGCCATCCTGGTATGATGCTGGTTCCCTGAACCAGGCCTGAATCTGACCCCCACCCATGGGGATATCTCCTGGCCTGGCCTTGTCCCGTCCTTATCCCCAGGGAGATGCCTGATGGCTGGTGCTGCCCCCAGGCTTCCTGGCTCCCTGGATGGGCTGGTAGGACAGGCTCTGGCCATGCGACCCTGCCCTGCCATTCCCAGCGAGCCCCCACCGCTCCTGGACTTCACAGTACCCTGACACATGTGGTGTCCAATCTTCCAAAGACCAGCACTGTACTCCTTGCATGACTGCAACTACTATGGAAGATTAATGCGCAGAAACCTTAGGCTAAAGGGGACATAAAGTACTTCCATGATGTTTGATTACTATTTTTTGTCAAGAGTACAAGAATCCCTTTTAAAGAGGCATTGTGTCTTTGGTACAAAGCCTGGGGAGTGTGCCTGTTGCAGTGGGGTATGGAGGTTCCTGAGCTAGTTTTCAATGGAGTGTGCTGGATATCACAGAGGAATCCAGCCATGGGACTCAGCATGGGCTAAATTTACCCTGCTTCTCTGCACTGTGGCCATACTCTGGTTTCGAGGGTTGACAAATGGCCTGCAGCCTGGCATTAATCCCAGGTTCAAATAGGAAGCAAAGAGTGCCAAGAGGCATTGGAAGAAGAAAAAGAGCTGCTTGTCACCAGCACTTAGAGGACTTTAGCCCTTCAAGGAGAGATTCTGAGCCCCTGATGAGAGCAGACTTTCATAAACTGCTTTTCAGTTTTATAACTGTACAGCCAGGCTGTATCTTTTTTTTTAGCAACTTCAGAAGTGCTGTGAACAAAAGTTAGTTATTAAAGCCTCTTTTTTGTCCCCTTTTGCCAAGACTGACTCTTGTAAGTAATGCTAAGCCTGTGCACACAGCTCTATCAGGCATGAAAGTGCAGCTTATGAAATGGAGAACCACAGCGTACACCTTTGTGGGGAAGACAGTTGAAGAGATAGGAGTGCAACACTTATTTTCTTCTAAAGCTTTTTTAGAAGTCTGTCATCCCTAATTTTCCTGCTTATGTATATTGTTTCCTTTTATGTGCAGACTATACATAGATGTGAATGGAAAACCACCAACTCAGGGAGACCAAAGTGGTTTGGAACACGTTATACCATGAAAGTCAGGTTGCTCGAGTCCCACTTAATGCCCAACACAAAGTAATGCTTCATGACCTGCTGTTTCAGGGAAGGATAGTTCTATTTTAAATCTTTCAGTACTTGATTATGACTCACTGGGTCATCTGTGTTTTGAATGCAGCAGATTCTGTTGTGTGGGTACATATATATGTGGTGTATGCATCAGTGAGAAAAATTAAGGTTGACTATCTAACTACTTCCACTTCTCATTTCTATGAACTAGAGATCTTTGTAGTTGCTTAACCTGAAGCAAAGAATCCAGTAAATACTGGATGGTGGGATTAGAAGCTTTCTACACAACCCATTGGAGAAGTAACAAAGAGTTTTTGCACAACCAAATGCTTATTTCTCATACCCAGCAGAATGCAAGTCTCCTAGCTGAACCACAGAATCAAAACTGACTATGAATGACCAAGGGAATGATAAAGTTTCTTTAGCCAGCCAGGTAAAACACTCGTGTCTTTGATCTTGGTCTCCAATAAAAATGCTGCTCTGATTCAACTGACACTTAAATGGGTATAAATCAGGAATAGCTCATGTAAATCTTACGTCTGTACTTTGCCTTCTGGTAAGCCTCATGGGCTCAACAGGGATGTGATCTAATTTAAAGTGTCATTGAGAATTTATTCAGAATGAGTTTTACAAGAGTACTCTGGAGCACTTCTTTATTTGAAAAGAGAAAGTAGGTTAAAAGAAAGATAATTTATAAGGAAAAGTCAAGGCAAGAACACTCAGCATGAGGGCCTGGTTAGACACATGGCAATGTTTAATCCTTACTGTTCCTAATCCTTCAGGCCAGGCTTGCAAGACTGGAAGCTTTCCTGTTCTCGCTCCTGGACATCCTGACTGCTTGGCGGAGAGAGCAATCCCAATCTCCTCATTTTGTGTCGGCTTAATAGGAAGAGTGTAAAAGACAAGATGCAGCGTATGTTAAAAGTATATGCCTGTGGGCTACATATGTCATGCAGCTGGAAAGTTGCTGCCTTATAAATCTAAGTAACCGGGAAGAATGAAACCAGAGCCTGTTGGTGCCCAGTAATAAGGCCAAGAGACAACCATTACGATCAGGCATATGGGCAGCCAAGTGAATAATGCTGCCAGGAGGAATGCCTACAGTGCAGCAGTTGGGAAATACTGATTAAAAAGTCCTAAAGTGGCTGCTTGCCCCTGGTGAGCCATTTCTGCTGAAGCAGGCATCTTTCCAGGTTGATTGTTTCTAAATGCGCTTTCAGGCTTGTGCATTTTGGATGTGTTTAGCTGAAGCTGGTTTGTTCTTCCTATCTATATCTGCAATGCCTCCTATCTTACCCATCGTTTCAGCTTATCATCACCCTCCTGGGAATCTTCAGTTCCTCAACAGAACTGGCTGGAAACCTCTCCTCATACATCATTTCCTGAAGTAGCAGGAAGGGCTGAAAGCCAAAAGCTACAAGTAAGTTAAGCCTTATTTTGGTAAAGTGAACACTAAATGTATCTGCTGTTTTCTTCTTTTTATTTTTTTTTCCTCCTCATCCTCACTGTACATGAAAGGTGGGGATGAAATCTGCCTGTCAGATATTGGATGCTGTTAAAAGTAGATGTCTCCAGTGAGATGTTTTGGTGTTTGTGTGTGATAAGGGTGTTTTGCATTATAGTTAAGAATATATTCATGACAAATGGCTGGCAATCTGATCAAAGTTATCACTTTGCAATCTCTCATTCTCCTATTTTTCTTCCTCCCTGTCCCACCATTACATGAATACACTGTTGCTCCAAAGTTTTATTCCTTACTTAAATAAACTCTTGGTAAGTAGTACCAGCAACCTAAAGATAGAGCAAGTTGTCAACAATGAATATATGATCTATTTGTGTAATTTAGCCAGTATTAGAGCTTTATCACAGTATGTGTGATCATTGTGAGAAAAATCATATCAATAATATTTAAGACAAAATGGAAAACAGAATGGTAAACATTGCTGTTTCTACAAGGCCTTATCTGCTTCAAAACAGCCTTAGGATCTTGGCTGCATCTCATTCAGCACAGTCATGTTCTTGATGCACAGTGTTGCTGTGGGCTCGAGAGCTGGTTTGTTGCACACAGGAATACTGGTGCTAGATCTGCCTGTGGTCTGGTCAGCCCCTTGCTACCAGAGAGAGACTCATTTTGTCACATATATGGGCTTTTGAGGTCTCAGGTAAGAGAATTGTTAAATCTGCAAAATCTATTCATAGCTGTTGACAGCTACAAGGCATTTTCCTAATCAGAAGAGGCAAGTTGTTATTAACAAATGGTTGTTATTGACGCTGTTGTTGGTTTTTAAACTTCCTTGTGGTAATCGTGCCAAATAGAACGTCACTATTTGAAGAAGGTGAAGGAGCTGATGAAGTTAAATTCAGAGATTGCTTCAGCATCATAAAAGAGTAAAGAGTGACTGCAAGTGTTCTCCATGAAAAACAAATGGAAAGCCTGAGTTTCTTCTCCCTGGTTTTGCTTGAGTGGAGTAAATAACCATTTATGGTGGCAGGCAGGACAGAAGGGCAAGAGCCGCAGGGAAAACGCATACCAACACTTAACAATTAAATAGTTGAGAGTTGGTTCCTTCTTGCAGAAACTTAAGGCTGGTAGTGACAATTAGTGGTGAAAGCCGCTCTTTCCCCAAGCAGCAACAATGCCCTGCTTTACTTTATCTCTTTACTAACATTTACCTATTTGGGTTTGTCAAGTGTCTCTTCGCAGTGTGAATGACACTACAGCTGACTGCTCCTAATGTCTTCTACTCTGCAAAAAGCTCTTTCACTCTTTAGGTTTCAGAGTGGAGCTTGTCTAAAGCAAGAGCACAGAGTTTTAAAGAAATGTATATATGTTGGTGTGCATATCAGCACACACACACATAGATAGATAGAAACACACACATACAAACACAAATACATCTTATATTAATGTCCCTGTGGCTGAGAATGATGATGATATAGGAAGATGTAATATGACCTTATGAAATTATTCATTAGTACATGGTAAAGTACAGGCTCCCGTTGCAACTCAGTTGTTATTTGCTAATGTACTAAATGAAGTTTCCCAGACACAAATGGCAATTAGTGAGGTTTAACTGTATTTTGATTTTTGTTGTTTAACAATTCCCTGACTAATCCCTTCATTATAAGTATCAGATGTCCTTCAAGGTTAGCTTGTGTAACGCAGCACTGAGAGCAACTGAATCTGCTCACCGGTGCCAATCACTCTAGAGCCCTCTGCACACCTTCAGTGTGTATCTACTGCTTTGGAGCATAGGTACCTGTGGTTGTATGCCTCACATGGACAGATATGTGAGAAATGAGGTGTGGTTTTTAATGTGATCGGCTCAGATTAATTTTGAGGGCGTTACAGTGTTGATCTGGGATCTCATCAGAATTTATACAATGTGATCATTGCTGAAATACAATGTTGCACAGAAGTGAGAATTATGCTTACTCAGAGACCCATCTCTGCTGGATGTGGATACCACTGCTGGAAGCACAATAAAGAAGAAATGTTGGTGATGGGAATTACGCTGTCTTTAGCTGGCATTTCTTTGTAACTGCATCATGAGCTAGAACTTGCTCAGTTGCTGCGTGAGCTCCTGGGTGGATTGGCATTGCAGTGGTGAGTCATTTTTTGAGGTCAGAACATTACAATGCACTCCAGACCTCACCCTGGTGAAAGCCATTTTAAGTGAGAGAGAGTATTAATGAGATTTACAGCAAAGGTCCTTTCTTCTTTGCAGATCGCTGAAGGATGGAGAACCTCACCCTGCCTGCTTATGTGAACCTGGCTATTGATCTACATAGCAGCGGGACCTGGGCTCCCTTGCAAGGTAAGGGCTTAGAAGGTCTTCAAGCTGTTGAGTGCATGTGTGTGTCCATAGGCAAGGGGTAATTGTATGCCTGATGGAATAATCTCAGAGTGTCAAGAATTGTGATACATGACAGGGATGAAAGATGGGAGAGAGGGAAAATGGAGACAGGCACATGAAACAGCGACAACAAAGTCTCTTATGAGTAAAGATCTCCTGACGATATGCAGCTCCCAATGGGAATGGTGTCACTGCAACCACCACCTCTTCATGAACAGATTTCTATTCATATCCCAGCATTTGGCTCTGCTAATGGGACCTCTTTGCATGGAGTATCTGCTTCTGGAGAGCAGGATATGATGTGCTAGTATCAGTCTTTATACCAGGCAAAATGCATGGAGAAATAGAGTTTATGCTGGCGTAAAGAGTTAAATTCTGGATTACAAATATAGTGTCACTGCTTACTAAAGAAAAACACAAAAATGAGGAAAGGCAAACTTTAAGACATCTGGCACTTCTCCCTTGGTTTAGAGGCTATCATCTGAACCATCTCTCAGCTTCAGAAACCTCAAGAGACCAATTCAGAACTTTTCCAAGATGGTATTTTTCAGTGGGCTTCCCTCTGCTTCTCACAATTATTTGGGACAGAATTATGTTCTCCTTTTTACTGAGTATCAATGAAGCTTTAAAATCTCTCTCATACAGAACAGTAAAAAAATATTGAGGTAAAAATACTGTTGGTAGCTCTGTGGCTATTGGGGAACATATTTGTGTTCTGCACATTCTGCAACTATTGCAGCTGATAAGAAAGATGGACTCTCTTTTTCCAGCCCCATCTATGAAGCTGTTACCTGTTACATAAAGGTGAAGACAGCGCAGTTTAATGTCTGGGTTTTTTTAGAAAAGATCATCCTTCTAAAAAGCCACAAGACATCGATTACAGTTGTTATTGGAAATCTTGTAGTTTGCACAAGAAAAGCCACAAGGTTGAAGTTTATACTAAAATCATGCAAGTATTCTGCACCAGCTTCTGAAGGATAACACTCTTACCTGCCTTACAGTTAAAATCTCCTGTGCTGGGTGGAAGCAGGAAGGATACACTGGGTATGGAGATCTTAGAAAACTCGCTTGTCTTCCCTGAAAACTATTCAGCCTGCCAGTATCATCTTTAAAACATAAAATACACATCTGTGTGTGTAGGTTTTATGCGCTGCTTGCACATCTGATGCTACAACTAGCATGCGTTAGTCAGCTATGTTATGTGACCCTTTATTCTTGCATTCTAATGTCACCAGGCTCAAACTGTTAAAGATTAACGTGACAATTATTTTGAAAAACATAACCTGACTTCATTAACCCCTTGTAAAGAAAGGACACGATGTTAAAATATGTCATTACCTGGTTCTAAGCCTGACATGGTGATGCACTTCATGCTTTATTGCTCTTAATTCTCTATGCGCAGATACAATTCGACCCTTTCTTATAGTAAACAAAATCATTACATATTTATTTGACACTTGGGTCTAAGGTCGAGGTACTCTAATGTTTATTATAGAAGCTAACAGAACATTCTGGTGGGCCCTTAACTGCTTTCTGTGTAGAGATGTCCATTAGCTCTTACTACTAAAAATGCTAAAACACCAACAATATCTCCATAGGCCCAGTGAGACTGAAGCTGGGCAGTTCCCCATGTTTCTTACTAATATTCAGGAGAGGTGTCCTCTCCCATAGTATATTCTCCTGAATAATTGATCTCAGCTGCCCAGTTTGGCCCCTTAATGATTTCAAAGGTTTTATGATTTAATAACAGAAATTAATAAAATAAGCTTGATACCAATTTCAGCCTAGGGCTTTCTTTCCCTCACTGTGCACCCGTAGTGAAGATGATTGCTTTTCTACTGCTAATATTCTTCCTAGGCATCTTTTCTAGGGAGTGCTGTAGAGTTCATTGCTGTGCTCCAAATTACTCTTATTTGTCTAGGGACTTCGGGTTTTGTGGGTTTTGGTTTGGTTTGGTTTTCTTTTGTTTCATGCAAGACCTTAGCTCAAGGCTAAAGCCATATATATATATATATATATATATAACAGGAAATTACAGGGGCCTTATCTCTCAAAGTAATTTTACTTTATTAATTTTTGGTCCTGATGGAATCCCAAGCAAATACATTATTTGGTGAGTTGAGGAGAACATGGAAGAAGTAAAGAAGAGGCAGAAGTTGTCAGATGGAAAGCCTTTCCAAAAAGCTTTAGACGGAATTTAAAGGAATGGCCAATGTAGACAAGAACAGTATGTCTCAGTAGATGCCGTTCCTTGATCTTTCCTGAGATGTCCCCTGTGACAGGAGTCTGTGAGAAACTAGTCTGCCATCAGTTGTCAAAACCAGGTGTGAACAATGAAATGGAGAGGGGAAAGCTCTCGACACCTTGCTGCTCACCTACATCTCTTTCCTGTAGCTTTTGCTGCCTGGCTGAGCTGGGGTCAGCACTGTAACTGCTGTCCTTGGGCTGGAGATGGGCCATGGGTTGCACTGACTCTGAAAATGACAGCAGGGACCATTGTCCAATGATCTCCCTTAGTAAAGCCCTGGATGACAGGGATAACTTAAAGGTCACACAGCTATGCACAGACACCTGAACTGGGTTTGCTTATGGCAGCTGAGCCATATGGCACTGCAATGTGGTGCACAGGTGTTTCCTCATTCTAGATATATCAGAGATACAAAGTGGGCATAAAACTAGAGAGGTAGGAATGAAGCTTCTGCAGAAATTCTGTATCTGGTCCTGGTAGACTAGTTTTTAGCCTGCCAGGAGTACAGACCTTGAAAAATACAACTCTCTTATCTCTCAGTCCTAGGGAAACATGTTTGTCCCACTACCTTCTGAGTTCTTTATGTACAGAATTCCCTTACTTTCTTTCTTCAAGGTATTCAGTTGAAGCACTGGACTGTGTCAAGGAGGATCTTGCCTTGAAATCATTAGACAGATCAGATTCAAATCACATTGATAGCTCTGTAACATATCTAACTCCTTCTCTTCCCTTGGCCTCTTCCTCAAAGAGAAATGCCCTGAATTAAAATAAACAGCTTTTTGCTTAATCTGGAAGAATAATATGCAGGCCTGTTTCTTTTCTGTGTAGTTGTGAGCCATATCTCAGGACTGGAACGCCAGTTCCATTGCCTGCATATGCTAGGATGTAAGCGACTGCAGCACATAAACAATCGAATTTTTATGGATGTCATTCTCCAGGTAAGAAACCAGGATATTACACCATCTCTCTTTGTTCCTCCATTCCCCAACATGTTCCTGTACGACACAGCACTGGACAGAGTACCCCAGGCTGATCAGGAACCTGTTGCCAACCTCTGCTATGGGTATTGACCTTCAGAGGAGCTCATCAGTCTCTGTTAGCAACAGTGATGTGTGTGGAAGCAGAGCTTGCTGCCAGTTCTGAGCAGATTGACAGCTACGTCAGTGACACACAAAAAACTCCGTGTCATTTCAGATGCTAACCTAGCTTAGAAAACAATACTCAGAACACCGCGCTCACAAAATACTCAAGATTGAGACACTAGAAATAAGAGCAGATCTTTCTACACCTTCCACTCCCATTGCCGAGAAGAATTCAAGCTTTCTGAGGAGCTCTCCGAATTGATCCACGTAGTGTCTACAGAGCTGAGCAGGCAGAGAAGGTGAATGGTGTTGGCAGCCGGGCCGGGGGCCAGCTAGCTGCTCTCTTACAGACTTTCATGGCTGCACAGAGCATGGTGTCTCCCTGTACCACTTAGTAAATTTATGACATCACCAGCTGTTACCGGGGAAACACAGAAACTACAAATTTGGATCTTGGCAGCTAGGTGTAAAGAAGAAATATCTTGCTCTTTTGGGGATCAAAAAGGAAAGCTGCAACAAATTCCAAAACAGCTTTGAATTGGAACCAAGTTAGGGCAGGTTAATAATTCCAAAACAAACAATTATAGCTGCTGAAGTGCCAGTGTGGTCCCTATTATGTCACTTACAGAAAACAAACACAGGAGATCAAGTGCAGGACATCTAACCATGCAGCTTAAACATATCTTTCAGACATGTAAGACATTACTGTTGACTGACAACTTCAGTTCTGACCCCTGGATTTATCAAGTTGCTTTTAGAGATGTGATATCCTCTGACTAATGATTTTTTCAGAAACTGCTGATAATTGCTGCTTCTTGAGAGATAGTTAGCTTGTCTTTCACAGCAAAGAAAGTATGTAGGGTTGAGTTGTGATAAAATTGTGTGCAAATACCATTACTATTGTCATGAAATATATGGGTTTTAGACATTTAAAAAATGTGGAGGTTTTGTGAGAACTGGTGTCTTTAGACATGCATTTTAAATGCTAAAGATTTTTGAAGTTACTGAAATCATATTTTTGTAATTTAGTAACATTAGCTGATGTTTTATTTATGTTGCATGTTTAAGTAAAACCACTGCTTTTCAAATGGATGATTATTAAAGTACTGAGTAGTTGAGACCCAGCTGATATTAGGTCTTGCACAGGCCTGTTTGATTTCATTCCCGTTGCACAAGATATATAGGATTGGTGTGAACTTGAGTGACCCACAAGTGCCTGCATCTTCGCAGCAAAGGCAGATGGAGCTGGCCTGAGTGAAGACTGGAGCTGAACTCAGGTCTGGAATTGCAACAACTCCTTTGTCTCCAGTCATACCTGCAAGGCTGCCAGCCTTCCACCTGGAGAGCCCCTGTCAGAAAGGTAGAGCTTGCTATGCTCACCAGATGTGGGGGACATCTGAGATAACCCGCATGGAGTGCTTAAGAATGTGGGGGACATCTGAGATAACCCACATGGAGTGCTTAAGACCTATGGGCTCACCCTATTTGGCTGTGTCTGCACCAAAGAGCAAAATTACATAGAAAAAAATCCCCATGTTGATAATCTGGTGTCAGATACATCCACGATGGAGGTTATGATGTGGACATTGAGCAGCATTTCCACCTCTGTTCCATAACTGTCTTGAACAGCACAGGAACATGTTTTTTCTGTCTCTTCCATATCAAAAACCAGACAATCGGTCTGTCTTTCCCCTGTTCTTTTGGTGGCCTCGAATCTTGAGATTTCTATGCCACAAGAACAGTTTGCATAAGGTCTGGATCTTGTTATCTGGAACATGGAACAGTGCTCCATGTTATACCTCGTTTCAGTGGGATAATGACCAGGGAAACTGCTGAGCAATGGCTAGATTGCAGGGATAAGTTATGAGAAAGCCCTCCAGAGTCATCTGCCCACATGCTGTGATGCTGGCGCACATTCCAAAGCAGAGTTGCAGACAGAGATGATCATGAGTGCTCCAAAGAACTTAGCTATCTATGCAAGTTCCTTTATTTTTTTAATCCTTTGTAGTGAGTCACTCTGAAAGGCTCCTTTTTTGGTCCTCCTCAGTTAGACTGCTGGTTCCTCTTGCTTGTATGTCATGGGACTTGGGACTGGGACTGCAGAAGCCACTGGGGCTGTTGTCATGTTTTTTTCTCTCTGGAATGGTGGAAATGTCAGCTTTCCCCATTTTTCTTTTTTTTAAGGGTATGAAAGATGCTTCTGAAGAGGAAGAAATTTACTTCTTGTGAAAAGTCATGCACAACCAGCTTGAGTCCCTCATGCAGGCTTTCAGGCTGCAGGTATGCTCTGGAGTTCCCATGGGGAGGAGAACATTTTGCTTTGTGCAGTAAATTCATGGTGTTTGCAATCTCTGCCGTGGTCTTAAAACTAGGTGCACTCCTGTGGCCTGCATGTCCGTCCCAAATACAACCTCCTCTGGAGCTACTCTGGAGTACCCACAAGTACTGTGGCCCTGCGTGAGGCCCTCACAGACCTTGAGAAAAAGAAATTAATATGACAAGCATGCATTAATGAGGCCAATACACGGTATTCATTATCTCATATGCACTGGCACTTGTAATTGTAAATTACTACAGGGCACCTTCACATCTGCTGATGCTCTTCCTGTATGTGGTGAAGTGGAACAGGAGGGGCAGTTTAATAGGGCATACAGGGACAGAAAGACAAGGATATGCTACCTCATGCTCTCTTTGTCATAAACATATTGTCTGCTGGACTCAGAGGAAGGGTAGTGGGTATCCTCAGACAATAAACTAATTATCTTTTTCATGCTTTCATCCTCCTTTTCCCAGGAGGCAAATGCAAAGAATTTTCCACACTTAAACCTAAGAGTCATTCATATGACACATGTATTTGTTGAATTCAACTGGATGGGAACCCTGTTGCCTGAAGAACATATTTGTGAAGAGCCAGTAACTAGATCATTGCATCTGGTAACTGCACTGATGTGAGCTGGTAACAGCAATGGGCACAGTGCGGTTCTCTCCATTCCTTCTGGATTGCACTGTGGTGGAAAAGATGATGCAATTCTATGCTATGCAGATTGTGATTATGATAGATGAAAGCCCCTCTAAAGATGACACTTTCTTGTTCTCTCTCTTGATCTTCCAGTGCATGTTGAATCTTGGTTGCTGACTGTGGCAACACAGATAATCAAGTTTTTAAAGGCTCTAATTCATAAATCTAATGACACAACTAAGAGAAGCTGAGATGTATTCTCTTCTGATAGAGATTCATTAATGGAACTGGTATCCCATTTTCCCTGTAAAATAGCTAATTCTGCACTAGGGCTGTAAAAAGGATCTGGGCTGATTTGTCAGGCTCCAATGGGCTGACCATTAGGAAGGAAGCCTTCCTTCTGCCTTCAGTAGGAAAAAAGGGACACTGTGTGAGAGAGGCTTTCCAAAGCAGCGCCTCATCTTCAGCCCTATTATGTTGAGGGGTTTTGGTGGTGTGCAGCTAGGGATAGTTAGTGATGTCACTTAGAGAGGCGATGTGCTGTCTGTGAGCTGACATGGGCCAGCTTGGAGCTGCTGTGCTCCTCAGAAGGGACTTTGCCAAAAAAGGAGAAGAATTCATCACCTATTAGAACATATTTTGGCTGTACTAGGCAAGCAATTTAGTAGAGCCTGTGTATGTGTATGTTCTGGCAGTCTTTGAAATGAAAGAAGTAGTGTTGCTTTGTGTGCACTGAAGAATTTTTGCAATTGACTTTACTGGAGCTATGATTCTTAACCAGATCCACATCCATAAGGGCCTAAAGTGCCCTTGAAAGGGCTACTGCAAATTTATAAATCATAGTCACAGCCCCCAGTTGACATGACAACTGGCACCACTCCTGCTTTGGATCCAGCTCTGCAGACCTGTAACCCTCTGTCTATACCACACTCAGTGCTCACTCATGAGATTCCTTTTTCCCTGCCTTTTTCTGGAACTTTTGTTGATGATAAAGAGCATCTTTTTTTTTTTTTTTTTTTTTGAAGGCAAAATATACTCCTGGTACTTAGTGTTTCAGTGTTTGAGCTTCAAACACTTTGGGACATGCTGATTTGTTTAATAGCTACAGTCTTTGCTGGAATGTTTTTAAACTGTGTAAACATTCCTACTAGTTTTATGGTTTTTAAAACTGGGGTTTTTTATGCGGGTACAAATTTAAGTTGACAGTCTAATTTCCAAGCTTCCATTAAATAGGGCCAACTTGTTATTGATAGAGGAATATCTCTGAAATAGCTTTATGATGTCTCGCAGTGGAAGACTTTTCATTAACTCCGATTAGAAAAACAACTTAACATGTATTTGTACTCCTTTTATCAGGTCTTACTGTTCCCTAATGTCCGTGGGACTCCTGCTGGTTGAAAGGGGAAGAGAACGGAGTGAAAAAGTACAGGGATAATTCAAGGGAGAAAGGAAGGTATTTTCACTGTACCTTGTGTTTGCCAGTTACTGCTGTCACGCAACCATCGCAGATCTCAAGGCTTTGACACTTCTCACTTGTAGGTTGCAGTATGTTGGTGCTTTCCTTACATAACTATGTTTTACCTCTCTCCAAGCGTGTCAGGGCTGCTTTAAAAGATCAGCATAGAAAACTTTTGTGACTGCACCATCTGGCTTCAGTTTTCCTTAATTTGGTGTCAGCCAAGCCCCTACAATCCAGATGATTAAACGGGACAGAGCTAAACCTGCTGCATTTCGGGGATTTAGGCCTACCTTTTCTGCATGTAAATGCTGACCTTTGGAAAATGAGCTGCTTGCCTTTTCCGCCCCCCCCCGAAAGCAGAACATAAAGCAAATGTTTGCTACTTTTATCAGCGGAGACAAATTCCATGCATTCTGGCTGATTTTCACTGACAGAAAAATTATTCCAAAATAACGAGAGCTTGTAAATGACACTGCATGTCACTGTAACAATAGCAGCTAACTTGGCCTTGTGCAAAGTACACACTTTCTCACGCCATTTCAGTCTAATAAGCAAACACCAATCATAATGACTGTGGGGAAATACAGCCTAAAGAAAGTAGTGGAAGTTTGTGACTGTTGAAATCTCCTGTCTGGAGTAGTTTCCCTTTAAGGAGTGTTGTGCTTGTGTTACACCCCATGGTAGGGTTCTCTTGCTCGCCCTGTCTTCAGACTGGGTCCTGAAGGCTCTAAAGAGGGAGCAGCGGTGGCTTCAGTCCCCTCTGCTGAGGAGCTCCCTGGAAGGAATATGGGCTGTCCCCAAGAGATTGGTGTAGCTGTTGTCTGCTTATGGGACTAAGCAGGGTTGGGGTGGGTGCGAGCATGTGCCGTGTTTACTTGTTTCCTGTTCCCACTAGCATGACTGAACCTTGGAAACAGTTACTTAGAGGGATCGTTGGGATGCTTGTTGAGCTGCTGAATTCTTCCCTGTCTAGTTTCCCTTCTCTAGGTTGCCTCAAACTATCACTGAACTTTATTATTTTTACACACACCCCCCTTTTACACCCATATAGATGACAGTTTTCACGTGGAAAATGCAGTTACACTCTTCTCAGGCTTTGCAGCTGGTTGAGCACCAGTGAAGGAAATTCGTCTGGTAACTGAGCAGGGAAAGGATAGAGCTTGGAAATACAGTTTCTAATCTTTCTTGTAGATATTCCCATTGGACCATGCAAAGAACTCTTTCCATCTATATTATGAAAGAAATGGGAGAATATAATGGGGGTTTTTGAAGGCTTTTAAAATTAAAACCTTTGAGAGCTTAATTAAATGTACTGTGAGAAAAATGTGCAGTTCACTTACAGCTATTGACTTGAGGTTTACACATTATTCCCAAGTCCTGGAATGAATAAAGCTTTAACGTTGAAACGGGGGACAATAGCTTTGTGCACTTTTAATGTTGTAGCATTAAGAAAATAGATTCCACGTATAACTAAACAGGAGGTTTTTGGATTGCAAGTAATGAACCTGACTTGTTTGAAACTTGCAGTCCTCTTAAGAGAAATTTCTCAATCAGTCCCTTGAAAGTTCAGGAATTTTAAGGATTGTGTGGGATTTATATGAAGAATGGCTTCTTGTTAAATATATATTTGGTTTGACATCCTGAAACATATGGTTGAGGTGTGGGCCTTTCGGCCTCAGGCTGGAGGCTGCGTGTCCGTGTCGCCCTGGTACCGGATGCTGCAGGACGCGGCTGCGCTCGGCGGAGCTGGGCTTCACCGCAGCGTGCATCCCGCGTGTAACGGCAGCACACCTGCTCGCCCGCGCGCTCTCGCGTGTTCCTTCTTTCCCTGCATGCCTTAAGGCCCTCATGCCGAGGAGGAAGCCGCCCTGTCCTTCCACGGGCCGCTTGCACGTCCCCAGCAGTGCGTTTTCCCGCTGGGACTTGGGTGCTGTCCCGGCGCTGGCAAGGGAACCGCGCTCGGCTCCGGCGGCGGCGG
>NW_010230213.1:22416-28275 GCF_000690775.1 Eurypyga helias | reverse complement strand
TGCCGCTCCGCTGCGGTGCTGCTGCGGGGCCGCGCTCCCCGTCCCCCCACGTCGGAGGCTCTGCTCACCTGTACGCCCACTGTTGGCTCCTGAGCTCAACATTTCATGCTGCTCCCCCAAAACAGACCATGACAGTTATTTTAGGCTGAATCAGGGATCTGTTCCAAGAGAGATCGGGGGTAGGAATAGGAATGGGGGCGGGGGGAGGGTTGGAGATGAGAGTTTTGTGGTCACTTGTCCCCTCTAACAGAGCTGAATGCGAGTCGTTGCTCTGTCCTCATAACCCTGTATATATCCTAGGAGAATTTGTTGCATCAACAACTCTGATTTGGCCAAGTGACCCGCAAAATTTGTGTTTCCTCTGGGAATCTAGAGTGAAACCAGGAGTTTTCAGCAATTTTACTTATGCTTTCAGTGTACCTGTCGTTCAGCCTTAGGATTTTGGCTAGGGTTCTCTTAGGTGCTGTAGAAGCAGAGAGCAAAGTGCCGGCACTTATTTTGGAGGGTGTGAGCTTACAGCAGTGTCTTATCCATCTAGACTGCTACAGCTATGGGAATTGGAGGAGGATTTGATGGAAACAGAGAGTTTGAATTTGACTGATTGTTCTGAAGATGTGCCTATAAACAGGTTGACTGATCTTGGTTGCTTTTGAAGAGGAAGTGGGAAGAAAACCTCTTAGAACAACCTATTAGTCCCATGGGATTTTTATGCTGGACGCAAGGGGATGGTGACTAATCAAAGTAGCATTTCAGCAGCCAAAAGGATCTTGGAAGCCAAAGACTGAAAGAGCTCAGGGCAATTATCCTCATTCTTGGTTTCTCTATTACCAATTATCTGCTTCCAAAAGAAAAAAATTGCTTTGACTTTTCCCTGTTTGTGCTTCCTGCTCCCTGACAGCCTGTTTGGTCTGGTGATGCTAAGCGCTGGGGGCACCATTTGTGTTTGGGTGATGCCACATGTTAAAGACTGTTGGTGCCTGAGGTTCATGGGGATGAGAAATCTCAGCCACAGGTGCTGGTTTGTGTCCCGACTTAAAGGCAGTGTGGACTGAGCCCACGTGCAGGTACTCCATGTTGGCTTTTGTGTCTTTCTTGGAGATTTGACTGTCACAGAGCCTGACAGTTATGATCCATGGGCACCACGTTTTAAGGAGCATATCCCAGTGCGATTTCTAACTTCTGTGAACAGCAAATGTCTTGGCCTTGCTGTATGGTTGACTGCCTTCATCCTTGTGCGTGATCAAGGACTGCCCATTGCCTTTCTGAGCTCCTTCATGCCTTGTCCTCCATGCTGCATCCCAGGGAGATTCCCAACAGCATGTCAGAAACAAGAGTGTCTGAAGCAGGTGAGTTACCTTCCTGGGGCAGATATACCCTGTCCTGGGAAGGTTTTCTAGGTCTCTCCCTAGAAAGAAAAGAGCTTTTGTAATGAAGTTTATTGTTGGCTTTGCAGCTTAGAGCATTGGCCAGTGAGAGAATCATCCAGAGTTGGGCTATGATATGAGCACTGCTTGAAGGGGTTGCAAGTCACTATCTGATTTTTTAGTTACTGTCCCAGCTTCCACGTGCTGCTCATGGCACCAGGATGTTCAGCAGCTCCCTGTGGGGAAACAGAGAATTGCAGAGCTGGTGGTCCTGCTCTCGTGACAGAAGGGGTCGGGTAACACCTCTCTGCTTCCTGGCAGCGCTGCATGGCTCACAGTTTTTCTTGGGGAAGTGATTCCTCAAAGGATGCTACAAAATGATGCACAGTGGCATGAGACTGTATTTCCAGTGGCTGAGGGTGACAGAATCGCATGCTTGAAACCAGCCGCAGTGTGCTGGAAGTGGGCAGTTGCCATCAGTAACGTATCCTTCCTCTGAGTATTTGATACTTAGCGGATGTCTTTTGAGGCACGGAGTGTGGCGGAGTTGTGGATATGCCTCAGGTGCCCTTATTAAATGCCTGGATGCGTTTTGAAAATGGCTGCTTAGAAAATGTCTAATTGCTATTCCACATATTCAAAGTGTTTTTTTTCTCTTGAAAAGGCTCTGGCATGCCTTGGATTGCTAAATATACTTTCCTCTTGCAAATTCTTGGCAGGAATCTGTGTAAGGAATCACGCCAAGCAGTCTCTTCAAATGTTAACAAGCTCATCGGTGTGGCTTTCCCAGCACAGGGTTTGTGCTCTTTTTTTTTTTTTTTTCCACCCCTCCTTCCCAAAAAACCCCAACCCTTCTCCTTTCTGTACACCGTTGCTCTGAGCATATGAACTATGGAAGCTCTGCAAGAAAGGATTTTTCTAACCAGAGTGGAAAAAAGTGCTTGTCTGGGGTTCGGCAGTTCGGTGTCACTGCCTTGATCAGCCTCCTGGGGCTCCTGTTGAGCTGGAAGTGTGGATATTAGGGTGCTTCTGAAACACCTAATCCCTTTCCTCTCCTCCTTTACGTCTTGCTTTTTCCTCCCTTTTCAGCAAGGTGGACTGTGTCCTTGCATGACAGTCATAGATTTGATGTCTGTCTCCGTAGCCTAGTAGCAAGTGAATGAGGCTGTAGTGCTGCCCCCTTCCCAGGGCTTACGCTGCTTGCTGCTGCCCTAGAAGCAGCCCTGGAGCTGGTGCCTACACCTGGGCAGGGACCTGCAGGTCAGACCTTCAGGCCTGGGCTGCTTCTCTCCCTCTGCCCCAGGCATGGACAGTGCTGCTCTGGCATCTGAAACTGCCAAAGCAAAGAAAGGGAGGAGAAGCCAGTGCAGCATCACTGAAACCTTGATGTCCCCCTAAAAGGAACCTTCTCCTAGGACTCCGGCATCAATCTGTATGTTGGGCTACAAACCACCCTTGAGCTTATCCAAAAGCAGTCTTGCACTTGGAGAGATGAAGGGCCAGCTTTCCCTCAGCCTTTGCCCACCTCTTGTTTCTTCACGTGTCCTCTTACTCGCCCCCCGACCCAGGGTGTGAGCAGTGTTGCTGCTCAATACAGCTAGGTTACACCAGCTGAGGCTGTGGGCTGCACTTAAAATGTGAATTCTGTAAAAGGTTCCCTGGGCATTGTTTCTGACATACTCTCCTGGCCTTGAGTTATCTGTTGGACACGCCTTGGGAGCAAGCGTTTGTGTCCGGGCTGGGATGTTAGAATCCCCTCGGTGCTCAGAGTCCTACCTGCTCTTCATGGAAAGAACTCAGCCAGGGATGCAGGGAAGCTGCTGCAGTGAAAATGGAGTTGTGCAGCCACAGAGCCTGTGTTCATCACATTACAGCCCCGGGTGAGCAGGGGGGTCTGAAGCCAAGGGTAGACTTTGGCACAGAAGAAGCCATACCTGAGACAACTAGAAGGGTTGCCCAGGCTAAGGGATGACTCTGCTTTTCCACCAAGGTGCTGCTTGTTCACACACTCCTGGCTCAGAGTGTTGAGACGATGGACCCATCAACCTGGAGAACAGAGAACTGCCCCTCCTGGACCTGGTAGCTCTTCTGTTAATGATGACTACTTTTTTTGTATTTTATTCAGCAAAATGGAATATTTTCAGCCTTGATTAAGTGGGCCTTTCTGAAGGGACCTCTGTCCACACCAGGGAATATTTATTTATAACTCATGAGTTTGGTTTCAGGAATTTGCTCTGTGACCCCTCTCCATTTCTTTGATTAAATCTCATACTGTAAGAGGAACATTTTATTCTGCAGCCCTTGCCCACCGTGAGACAAATGTCCTGCACGTCGCTGCTGTGCTTTCCCCTTCAGGCAGTTCTGGAACAGCTCCAGTTCTTTGGAAGTGTGAAGAGAGGACCTGATTCCTCCAGATAAATATTATTTCATGGGAGATGCTAAGTGGTGGATCAAGAGGGCACTTGCCTTTTTCACTGAATATAGTTCTTCCAAGCCACCACCTACTACTGGGCCTCACCTCTGAAGGGGAGAAGTTTTGATGCAAAGTAAGATTGTCTCCAATATCCCAGCTGTGAGGCCAAATTTATTGCTTTAAGATAGGATTTTGGTCCCTGTCAATCATGTCTGTTTCCATTTAAAGTTGGATTTGAAACTGTTTTTACTGTAATGGATTGGATTTGAGATTAAAAGGCAAATCTGTAAAGGGAACATAAAAGGAGCTCAAAACTTTAAAGGCAGAGTAGACCCAAGTCATTCAAGAGAAGAAGGGGAACAAATAAATAATCTAGGCATTAAACAGATAATTTTTAATCTTTGTCAGCTGAAGATGTATTCTTTGTACATGAAGAAGTAAGTGCAACTTGCTGTAGCAAGCAGAGGTGTTTATTGCAAAAT
Source organism: Eurypyga helias (assembly GCF_000690775.1). NCBI lineage: Eukaryota > Metazoa > Chordata > Aves > Eurypygiformes > Eurypygidae > Eurypyga > Eurypyga helias. The sequence continues at coordinate 24,016 of NW_010230213.1, read as the reverse complement.
AGGTCCACCTCAGACAAAGATGTTGTGTATGCCCTGACAGTCCTTACTGACCTCAGACTATGCTGGTACTATCAAAGCAAAGAAGAAAACGGTCCGAAGATAACATAGAAGAGAGAGGTGTGGGACCCTCAATAAACTGGTTTGTGATCTGAGCCCAGCAGCAGCCTGGCCATTGCCAAAAGCTTTGCTTTGGATTACGATTACCACATCAGTGTTTAGCAGCTTAAGGCAGTGATGGTTTTTACAACACTGGACGTTAAGCACTGTGATTTTGTATTGCTCACTTGAAGAATCCGAGGCATTAGACACGGCGGTAGAGCTGCCAGTTGCGTTACTCCTTTTGTTTCCAAAGGGTGACAATCGGCGATCAGAGTGGTTGTGCGTGGGGATCAGGCTACTTCATTTGGCTGACGTACTGTTCTCACCTTACCTGCACCCTCCTGATTGGTGTGAGGTCCTTGAGGTGTGGAATATCTTCTTGTTTTGCCCATCTGTGGAGAGCTGAGCACAGAGGACCCTGTTTGCTGCCTTTTACCTCTGTTGTTCATCTGTAGAATGGAGATCACCCAAGCCTTTGAGAGTACATTTCAGGAGCATTCCCTGCCATGACTGTAGGAAGACAGTACCTTTGTCAAAGGGAGAACTTTCCATCACTTGAAGAAAAAGGGGTTGCATGGAAATAAGAGAGACTCTGGCTTGTGGTTTTGCTCTAAATCAGCTGCATTTTTAACATTCAGAAGCCAACAAAGATGAAAGACTCCTGGTCAACCTCTCTACTCCCTTGGAAAAAAAAAATACAAAGACTTGATAAATATTTTGCATTAATAAATTCCATTTGTCTTATAAAACAAAGTTTGCCAACTACCAAAGCAGGGAAAATATTTTACATAACTCTGAGTGCGACGTCTAAAATGTTGCTATGAGCCTGGTTTGAACAACTCTTTCCACAACCCAGAATGTGAAGGAATGCTAAGCTTCACCCAGGCTAGGACCAAGCTTGCTGTGTGTGTCTCTGTGGTGGGCTGACCCAGGCTGGAGGGCAGGTGCCCACCAAAGCCACTCTGTCACTGCTCTCCTCAGCTGGGCAGAAGAGAGAAAATATAGCAAAAGGCTTGCGGGTCAGGACAAAGAGGGATCACTCACCAGTTACTGTGATGGGCAAAACACATGAAACTTGGGGAAAATTAATTTTTTCCCAGGCTCAGCTTTGTTCCCAATTTCTCTACCTCCTCCCCTCCAGCAGCACAGGGAGATGAGGTGTGGGGATTGTGGTCAGTTCATCACACACTGTCTCTGCTGCTCAGAGGGAGGGCTCTCCACATTCTGCCCCTGCTCTGGTGTGAGATCCCTCCCACGGGAGACAGTCCTCCACCAACTTTTCCAATATGAACCCTTCTCGCGGGCTGCAGTTCTTCATGAACTGCTGTGGCATGAGTCCCTCCCATGGGGTGCCGTCCTTCAGGAGCAGCCTTCTCCAGCTGGAGTCCCTTCCATGGGGTCACAATTCCTGCCAGCAAACCTGTTCCAGCCTGGCCTCCTCTCCCCACAGGGCCACAGCTCCTGCCAGGAGCCTGCTCCAGTGCAGGCTGCAGGTTCACAG
>NW_010230213.1:0-22383 GCF_000690775.1 Eurypyga helias | reverse complement strand
CGGGTATGGAGGCGCGTCTCGGCCCCCCTGTGCCCCCCCACGGCTGCAGGGCACAGCCGGCCTCACCGTGGGCTGCTCCATGGGCTGCTGGGGAATCTCTGTTCCGGTGCCTGGAGCATCTCCTCCCCTCCTCTGCTGACCTGGGGGTCTGCAGGGCTGTTCCTCTCTCGTGTTCTCACTCCTCTCTCTGGCTGAATTTGTTGTTGTTCATGGTTTTTTCCCCCCTTCTTAACTATGTTATTCTAGAGATGCAACCACTGTCACTGATGGGCTTGGCCTTGGCCAGCCATGGGTCCGTCTTGGATCCAGGAGGCCTTGGTGCTATCAGATATGGGGGAAGCTTCCAGCAGCTTTTCACAGCAGCCACATCTGTAGCCCCCTCACCACCCCACTGAACCTTGCCATGTAAACCCTATACAGTCTGTCTGCTTTTCTGCCAGCTGGCTGGTTTTGCTGCAGTGGAGGTGGCAGGCTGGTTGCCTTCTGGTGTCCGGAGTCCGGCAGGTGAGAGGGAGGCCATGGAAAAAGAGATGGAGGCATGAACATGGCTCAAAAGCTGTTTGTGAACCCAAAACAATGTCCCTCACTGTGCTGTGGGAATGTTGGTATAAAAGGCAGGAAAAGCTCAGCTGTCTATTATTATTGTTTTGTTATTAGTTTTTAAGGGCAATGGTGATTAACCAGTGGAGCAGATTCCCCAGGAATGTGTCTTGGTTCGTACTACTGACACTCCATCCTTCCCTCTGCCAGTCTTTTCCCAGGTTATCAGCTTGGCTTGCAGGAGCTGGGCGTGTTTCTCTGCTCAGTTTTAAGTTCACCTCCTGGTCACCTCTGCCTACCCCCTTGAAGATGAGCAGCTTTTCACATGCTTACTTCTCCTTGAGCCTTCCTTTGCCCTGGGCCATCTGCCACCAGCCAACCTCTTGGAAGGGAGGAGGTGACCAAAGGCTCCCGACTCTCTGTCAGTGCCAAGGCCAGGCAGTGCTGGGAAATGAGGGAGCAAATGCAGAAATGAAGTGCAGAAAATGAGGGATGCATCAACTCCGGGTGCACAAGCAGAGTCTGGAGCTCGGCTCCTATAAGCATCCAAGTCCTCCAGCTCCGCTGCCTGGGATATGTGTGCCAGGAAGACACGCCGCATGGGAAGTGGCCATTACCTCTTAGGAAAGCATCTGAAGCAGTTGACTAAGGATTATCCTGAATTGGGGTGAAAATTTATTTGCGAATCCCAAACAATGTCTCTCGTGGAGCTGTGGTAATGTTGCTATAAAAGGCACGATAGGCTCAGCTGTCTACAATTATTGTTTTGTTGTTAATTTTTAACAATGAGGGTAATTACCCACTGGAACCGATCCCCCTCCTGGGACGTTTGTTGGTCTCGAGTATTTAAACTATGAGGTCCTCTGAGCAGAGACGTGTCTAGGGCAAAGTGTATGTACAGCACCGAAAGCCACAGCGCCTTCAGCCACGGCTTGTGCAAACCTACTTTTGGTTGCGCTGCAGCGGCCTGGGAGGACGCGTGTGGCCAGACACGCCGTCTCAGCAGAGGGGTGTCAGCTCCCGCTGGGGTGGCAGTAAGTCTTAGGAAAACCTGGAGAGCAGGGTAGCCTGAGCGCCTCAAGTCTCTCTCAATTTCATCAGATTGGTATTTTACAGCAGAACGTCTTCAGTCAGACTATTTATAGCCAGCCCCTAGCTAAGAACAATTAGTATTTGTTTTAACAGCGATTGAGGCTCCTAGGAAAGAGTTCCAACAGCTAAAGGATCAGCCCTTGGTCACCAAGGGTGGGGGGTTTTTTGGGTTTTTGTCCCCCCTCTCCCTGTCAATAGGATGTACGAGTGCCTTTTCTTTCAGGCATCAGTTCCGGAGCAAATGGGGTCTCGCCTCTAAATTACATCTCTGGGCAGAAAAGCAATGCCAAGCCAGTCAGTTGATTTTGTAATGTAGGACACAGCCCCCTTGCCCTGCGTGCAGTCATGCACAGACTCCTTGGCATCTAATTAATAATTTGCAGTTAAGCAGCGGCTACTTCCTTGCATCATTTCAACACGGTTGCCAAGTGGAAAATTGAAAAGCATGAGAGCCAAAGAAACGACGACAACAACAACAACAACAAAGGTTTAAAGTTCTAGGAAATTTCACTATGTGAGGTCAAAATTCTTTGCACATTCAGGGGCTGGGCTGTTGGCTGGCAGGCACCTCTAGTTAACATGGCAAGGCCCTTTCTTCTCAAATCCCTGTTTTCTTAAAGCACCTCCTATTTGATGGTAGTTTCTCAGTCCTAAGACACAGGTGTGTTTGGGGAGAGGGAGGGCGTGGGGAGAATGCGGGACTAGGGCAGGTTGAAGAGAAGTTGAATGAGGTTTCTTCTCATGGCTGAGTGACAAATGCTCTGGGGGGACGGGGACAGGCAAGGAAGGATGGTGAAGCAAAACTCCCATAACAGGACATGGAAGAGGCTGTGCAAAGCAGAGGTTACCCAAGAGTGGGCTTACGGCTAAGAGAGACCTGGTCCTAACTTTTCTGGATCTTGAGGAACACACCTCGCCCTGAGCCTCTCCTCCCAGTCTGCCGGCCAGCAGTTGGACTCAGTTCGGCCTGTTCATGGCACAAAAGGGCTTTTCCTCTGGGGTGTGTGGTTTTTACCATGGCCCTGTTAAAAAACAATAACAGTAATGTCTCGTGAGTTAGGTTTTCCACTCCTTTTTTCTGCTAGCCCTGGGGAAGAGCTGGTCCATGCAACATTGTTGGCACAGCAAGAAGTACCACAGCTATCAACAGCTGAGCTGAGTACTTGGGGTTTTTATGCGCCTTCACGCTCGAGGTTGTCAGGGACATGAGGAGAAGGGGCCCAGGGAAGGCTGGTGTTCAGAGCATCTGATGAGCTGTTTCTGCTCTGCCTGCCTTTCTTCTGTCCTCTTTTCTCCATGGAGGAAGCTTGTGGAGGCACGTGCTTCTAACTCTTCCCACTTAGAACCGCAGTACTGTTGATGAGGTTGGCAGCTCCAGGATCTGTGTGGCTGGAGCTTAGCGATTGCCTGTGGGAGGCAAGCATAAAAGATCAGCAGTCTCAAAAACATGACCTATGAGGAAAGGCTGAAAGATCTGAAGAGGGAAAGGCTTTTTGAAAACGTTTTTTTAAATACATGAAAGATTTTGCTGTAAGGTGAAAAGTGTCTCATTGGTTCTCTCTATACATGACAGACCTGACAAGAAATGATGGTTGAAACTGCAATAAGAGGTGTTGGTTGTACAGCATCTGGTCAAGTAGATCTGGTTGACCTTACTTTGAGTTAGGGCTGGAGCAGAGACCTCCAGAAGTCCTTTCCGGCTACAAAAGTCTACAATTCTCCAATAGGAACAACTTCTCCACTGTAAGGATGGCCATGTAGTGAAGTGAGGTGGTAGTAATGTCCTCTCTGGAAGTTACAAGTTGGAGATAAGGCTAACACTTGTCAGAAGTGTCTTAGGAAGAGCTGACACTGTTTAGAGGAGTGGAAGGAGACTGCCCTCCTGATAGCCCTTCTGGCTTTGGCTTTAAAAACCAGCAGGTCCTACCTTACAAGCACTGAGGTCTAAGAGCACCAGGCTATGCATCCTCCATTTCTGCTTGGAGGAGCTTGAGGCTTACACATACCTGGCATGAGAAAAGACAGGGGAACATGGAAGGCCAAACCATTTCATCAAGAAAAATGCTGTTGCCCCATGTTCACCCTCCTGGGTTGGGGGTTTTCTAGAGAGGGAGGGAACCAGTGGTGTGGATGACTTATGGCCTGTTTCTAAAAGACCCAGTAACACTGGTTTGAATCACTGAGCAAACATGGGCAGAGCTGCAAACAATACCCAGAAGTCTTGGCCTCCTTCCTCTGCTCCCAATTCACGATTTTATTACTAAATCTAAACCTGGGGCTTGCAGTCCTTTCCAGGGAGGTATGTTTGACAGCATGCATGTATCATCAGCCAGATCGCTTCCTCTTTGCTCTGAGCCTTTGTACACGAAGCAATGATGGGGGGACTTGTAGCTTCTTGCAGTTTCTTGCTTCTGTGGGATTCCCGTGGGCTGAGCGTGACTGAATGGCTGCGGTCCTGTGGATGAGAAATGCCTCACACCCTGCTGGCACCGAAAAAGGATTACTGTTCCCCTGCTTAATGCGTTTGTTTAATGCCTATTCCACGAGGCTGTTTCTCAGGCTGTTTTCCTTGCAGGATATGTCTCTCTGTGTGCAATTAGCTAAGAGACATTAGCTTAATGACTTGTGCGTGTCTGAGTTAGGCCCGGCCCCATCTCAGATTGCTGCCTCTTCGTTCACCTTTCTCCTGGCTGGAGACTTTTAATTCTCTGCAGCACAAACTGCTCTGTCATGCTCATCCCTGGGTTGGATGCAGACAGTGTCTCTTGCTGGTCCCCAGCCAAAGAAACCCTGCTATCACACATAATTGCCTCCTTGACTCATCATGACTTTTATTGCCTTCCCCCCCCTTTTTTTATTTTTTTGTTTTGTAAGTTTGATTCGCTCTTTCGAAGCTATTGTTTCCAGCCCTGTATTCCCAGTGGCTCCAGAGGACAGCAGTGTATTCATGCAGGAATTACTGGGGCGGGCTCTGTGGTCTGTTTTGTGCAAGAGTTCAGACTGAGTGATCGTTTTGGTCTCTTCTGGCTGGTTTCTGAGCTGATGGGCTAGGCAGAGGGAGAGGACTATCTGGCCAGGAAGCGGTATTGTTCAGGGGCCTGATGCTGAAGCAGAGAGTCCTTCACTGAAATGTAGGTCATCGGTTCATTTTGATGAACTGGTTGCCTTGGTCATCTCAGGTGGTCCACAGCAGCTGGCTGAGCAGTGGCTCAGGTAAGATGAAGGGGACACTGATCACCCAGTCTCCTCAGTAGTCCTAGTGCGAGAGGTTTTCAGGGCTGCAAGAGCATATCTCAAAAGGAAATAACTGCTCGCTGTTCCTAACTATCAGTGATGGAGAAGCCATCACAGAGGTCGGTGAGATGTGCCAATGGGCAATTTCTTCTACCACACTTATTTCTAGTCTGAGTTTGGCCAGTTTTGCTGCTATACCATGGATTGCAGTATAGTGCAGTCTGTTAGCTCTTTTCTCCATGTGCATAATTATTGCCTCAACCAAGTCACGCTGCCATTGTGTCATTTTCTTTCCCATGTACTTCAGCCCGAGCTCCAAAACTCAGCTCAACAAACGTGTCTGCAGAGAGCACTGATAAAGACCAGCTACTCTTTCTCCATTCCTGGCTGGACTGAAGCTTATTCTGGCTCAGCTGGCCGGCTTCTCCTCTAGGCACAAATGGGTGAAGTTTCCAGAGCCACCAGTGTGGAACTGTTTGCAGTGATCAGACCTGCATGACAACATTTATGGGAAGAAAGGAAAGCAGATCTGGGTATCTTGTGGGCTTGCTGATATCTAAACCCATAGTCAGGTAGTTCTTTTGAACCAGACATTGTCTGTCTAAAGCAACCCTAAATGTGCGGTCAGGAGGGGTGCTGTACATTTTGGATAGCAATGTCACTTTATCTGCATCCCTGACCTTGTGAATGTTTCATTTTGCCTGCAGAATTGTCAATATCCCTTCCAGTTCCTTCTTTCTCACTCTTCTACCCATAGGTAAGGTCCTAGAAGTCATCACCTGCAGCTCTCACTCAGGAAAGACCTGTATGCGTTCCCTTGAAGGGAGCTGAGGGAAAAAGGGGTTCTTGGGTGGACCATGGAGGAAGACTTTCCTCAAGGATTTTTCTTTGGGTAGGATGTGTGTGTCATGGAACCAGTTGTTTTGGAGAAGGTGGTTTCAGATCCTCTCTGGAGCAATAGGAAAGTAAGTGACGATGTATCTCATTGCTTTTCCTCACCAATTTGCACTCCTATAGTAGATTTGGCAAGGCATCAGCTTCAGACTTGGAATCAGGAGGAATAATCCAAATTAATTTACCTTATACCTGCTTTAAAAATTCCAAGATCTATCAATTTATTGTCATCCTGGAAAGCACTGTGACATTTTTTGTATTGCTGAATACATTGTTTCTGTTAAAAACAGTCACTCATGACATTTTTTGATGTAGATGGATATAAATCAAACGCATTCCTGTCACTGATGCAATAAATGAGCAGAAGGTGTGGGGCAGTTGTTAAGCTGTTGAATACTGCAAATTAAGGCCTTCAAGGACAACAAATCCTTGTCTGTAATGAAAAGAGCAAAGACATGTCAATCTTGTTTAGTTACCTGGTTATAGGATGCAAGTTCCTTTACTGACAGTTTCAGAAGGAGTGTGACAGGGTAAGAATATAAGAATACCAGATCCAGTAGCTCCTATTGAACCAAAACTTTATGGACTATCTCATTAGACATGCTTCCAATTTCCTTTCAGAAATTGTTTTTCTATGGTGAAAACCAGTTGCTTTTGTGAAGTTGAGCATTTCAACAGGGCACATCTCTCTCTGAGGAGTTTTTTCCTAGATTTTGCATGGGAAACTGACCAAATAACCCCAACTCTGAGGTTATTTTCTTTTAAAACTAATATATGGGCCTATGCTGAAAGTCTTGGATGTTTGGTTTCTTCATCCTAAACCTGAGAAAGCTGTTAAAAAGAGGTCAAGGATAATGACATTTTTAGCAGGGAAAAGCAACAACATTTTAACAGTCTTTCTTCCTGACCAGCTGGGCTAATTGTTACACCCCTGTTAAAAGCTTTAGAGAGGAACAAAGCCTCCGTGCTTTGGTGGCACCAAAGCCAGCTGCCTGGAAGTTCCCTTTCAAACAGCCTGGTGACAATGCCACCACCTTGCCAGTCCAAGCTGGCCAACGCGACTTGTTTAGTTGCCAACTTCCGTGACCCAAGCCTTGGGGTTTTGGCCCCAGTGGTTTTGCACAGAGGTGAGAAACCCCAGGTTGCACATGAACTCCAGCTATTCTGCACCTCCAAGGGAAAGGGCGTGAGGATGGCTGTCCTGGGAGATGGGCAGGGAAGCCCCCAGGAGCACATGGGGCAGGGACTGGACTCTGGTCCTCATCTGCTCTGTGCATCTTCCTCCTGCAGAAAGCACTGAAGGTCATTGCCATGCCCACTTCTCTAGGCTTGGTTTTCATTGAGCACATGGGCTTGAGTTCCCTGCCTCTGGCTCTGCTTGCAGGCTCTCCCTGACCCCTAGACCAAACCATTTCTGCAAAGGAAAAACCAGAAAAATCCCATGAAAAGCACTCTTAGATATTTCCCCTTTTAGACCTTGAAAACAAATCTTCATTTTGTCCTGTGGCCATCTTTAAATAATTAGAGTTGTGTCAAAATCTGGGTTTATCCCTTCATTTATCGGACAAAACAGCCTGATCTCTCTGCCTTTCAGGTCTTGCAGTAAAGCTTCAGAAGTGTTGAAAGCAGCTGGATGAGCCGGCGTTGTGCCTGGCATCACTGCTGCCAGGCAGTTATCAGTAAAGAAGTGAGGATATCAGATGCCCACAAATGCACCTGTGCAGAGCTAATTCCTGCTCCCGCAAACACCACAGGCCAGGTCACCCTGCTGCTGGCGGGTTTTCTCTGTTGAGGTCAGAGGGATGGAAAGGGTAAAAGGGGTGCCCGGGCTGCAGCGAGCCAGGGATGGAGGCCAGCTGTCCCATGCACACGCCTCCAGGGCCTTAACCTCCAGACCACAGTCCTCAGCTCCTTCTGAAAAAGGACAAAGCTGTTCAGCAAATCTGTGGAACTGGGAGGCTTGTGGGCTGAAATGAGTCCAAAAGACATATTAACAGGCATGAGAGGCCTGTGATGAAATAGCTAAGGTATTAATGCAGCCAGAGGCTGGTAATGAATACAAGAAATACCCACGTTTACCCAAGCGGTCCCAAAGGTCTCTTGGCCAGAACATTGTGATCCTTAAAGGAATCTTAAAGTTAAACCACAGGCTTAGGGCTCCAGGAACAAAATCTGGGCTACTGTGGTCTCTCAGTTGCTCTGACCTCTTGGCTGATGAGACCCCCTTAGGAGGTTTGTGCTTTTTAAAGAGCGTGGATGTTATCCGTGGGGGCTGGTCTGGTGCCCCCTTGCCCCTATGGATGGCATGAGTCTCCTGCTGTGCCCTGTGGCTGTGATGCAGGTAACAAAGCTGAATTGTCATTTTTCAGATGAGGCTCTGTCGCATGGTGGCAGGGGAATTCCTGAACACCCAGGTATTACCTGGTGACATACAAAATGCTCTTCTGGTACTTCACTGGCTCTCTCCATCTCTCAGCTGCTGAAGGAAACCTGTGAGGTGCAGAGCATGGGCCAGTGCTGGGCAAACTGCTGTCATCACAACTTGGTCTTTGCTTTGTCTCTGTTGGCTTGTCCCATTACTTCTTTAATGCATGGAGGGCCTGGACTTGGTCCATCAGTGCTGAGCAGAGCTGGGCTGCAAGGAGAATATGGGAGCTGGAAGCTGATGAGAGCAGACAGTTGTTGGGTGGCTGAGCTTCCCTGGTACTGGAGAGGATGCAAACACCATGACAATGAGAAAACCAAAGCAGATCTGGTAGATCTTCCTCTAAAGTTAATTCCAAACCAGTGTCCGTCTTACCTGGTTTTTGGAGGGGCTGAACCCACCTTTTAGGAGTCATTCACTGCAGTCAGGCACCTTTTAGACCCATGCTAGGGAGAGAGTCCCACCACTGGTGAGGGCAGGTCCTGCCTGTCCCCAAGGCTGTACCCACACTGCTCACCCCATGTCAGGGTGTCTCTGTTCTGCTTTTGTAGGTACTTTTTCTCATGCAGGATGCCCCAGTTAGGAAAGGCTGGTGAGTGGAGGTCTTGTCGTATGGTACTGGGCCCCTTGGCATGAGAACACCACCCTGCTGTCGCTATTTTGTGCACCTGATAGTCCTTAAAGCCATTCTTTGCTTCAACCATTTACAAGGCCTGATTTTAGTCCAAAACAAGCTTCCTTGAAATAAAATAGTCATTTTCCAGTCTTCCTGTAGAAGCCAAAACTATTTTAAGTTGGACTGCACTGGCCTAAACACAGGGTGGGGAGGGAGTCAGTAGGTTGGGGACATTTTAATAATGAAAAGAAGAATGTGAAAGGAAGGATTAAACACGGTGTTTTATGTGTATTTATTGAGTCAATTTATAAGGTGCCTTTTGCAAAATATCCTGAGCGCTGCATGAAAAACCACAAAGCAAAATATTTGAAAAATTTGGACATGAAGCCAGCGTGTCCCAGCATACAGCCAGGCAGTGGAGGAGAACCTGGCACCGGGAGCAGCTCCCTAATCACCAGGCACCAGCAGAAGGAGATCTGTGTCTGTTGGGCAAGGAGAGCTATCAAGAGAAGGTTCTGTTCCCTGTGAGCCAGTCAGTTGTTGGTGTGTCTCTGTGGGCAGCCTGGAGCACAGGGTGGCTGAGCCATCGGATCTCCAAGCGGAGAGTCGGGGCGTGAAGCATCTCACTGGAGATGGGATGACCCTGGCTGAACTGGGAGGCTGAAGGTGATTGCAAGCCCAGCTGGTGAACATGTAGTCCCCAGGAGTGGGGCTGCCTGGACAGGGAGCACGTTGCGGAGTGCAGCCACTGCTCCTCCCGAAATGCATGATCCCCAGCGCTGCTGCCCCTGGACCAGCTTCAGGGAGAGGCCAATTAGCAGCCCATTACAGTAATTTAACCTGGCCAGGGCAAGAGTACAGATGTTTGTGGCAGGGTCTCTGTTAGGGGATTTTCTTGCTCGCTGTTGAAGGTCAGCGCTGACTCTGGCACGCTGCTGCGCTGGTGGCGTGTTCTGTGAGATGTCCAGAGCTTCCCCCTCCAGCTGCAGGGCTCTGCTCAGCTCTGCCGAGGGGCTGCCAAGTGCCACCCCAGGGTCACTGCCTCCCCAGACTCTTTGAGAAGTGTGTGGGGCACCTGCGTGATGAGGAACACTGCAAAGAAAGCAGTTAATAAGGGTGCTCTGTAGTCACAGGTAGCTGGGAAAGCTCTTGAATGGTGGGCTGCTTTTGGACAGGTACATGAAAACTATCCTGTTGAGGATTTAGCTGAGTTAAAGAGGAGGTAAAGACCTCAGAAACAAACTGCAACACCTCTATTATGCACCTTCCTCAATCATTTTTAAGTGTGGCAAGGAACTGAAAATGGTTAGAGCAGAAGAATGACCATGCTGATTGCTTCGAGCCATGCAAGATATATTTTTTAGCATCTGTAACTCAAGTTAATTTCCTGATGCAATATTTTTCCTGAAAATAGCTTACTATATTAAAAAATGAAGGAACATCATGCCCAGGGGACAGTGATTAGTCAGCTGGACATTTCTTCAGGGGAGGAAGCATACCTACAAGGGGAGGTTTCATTGAAGGAAATACTGCTCACCAAAATGCTGAATTAAACATATTTGAAGGGATAAATTTGTCTTACAAATCTATCTTGTGCAGTATCTGCTGTGGCTCAGGCTGGGGTAGATGAGTGAAATAACAAAACATTGAGTGATATGGGCTGCATCACTTCCTTCCCTACAGTCAACCACTTGCCTCTCTTCCAATGAGGAGGAGAGTAAAATGCTTTAAAAAAATAAGAAAAACAGATCATAAAACACATCTGATGTCAGTGAGGCCCAAGATAGGCCTTCAGTTTGGTTTTAGCTCTTCCTTTTATCAACTGATTGGAGCTCAATCCACAGAGTAGCGCTTTGGTTGGTTGGGAAACTCAGTACAAATAATAAGGCAATTTGGGCAATCTCTGCTGGGAAAGGGGTTTTGGATAGGTGTTCCTTGAGAGTGGTCCAGGGTTTTGCAGGTTGGCTTCCCAGGGGTATGATGCCATGGTGAAGTCAGAGGTGCCCTAAATGTGACCCATTTACTGATGTATGATCTGTTTGTCCACCTGTCCATCTGTCGGTCCCAGTCTCGGAAGAGAGGTGATAACAAGGATTATGAAGCCCAAACCTTCCATCAGGATCCTGAAGGAGAAGCACAGTCGGATGCACCCACATCTTGGTGTGAGAAAGGCTGCGTCACTGCCTTCTGTCACATGGTTTTCGGTTGTTATTTGGACGCTGTCCTTACCTTGAGGACTTTACCAGCGAGGAGCAAATCTGATTTAGAGACTGATACTTTTCAGAAATACATCTGTGCCCAAAGCAGAGGGACTTGGGTGGAAGATGTTAGAACAGGGGCTGACACATGGCACTGCTGCGAAGCATTGCTGGAGGAGCTGGTTTGCATGCAGGAGGATTTGATCTTGAACTTTCTCCTGCAGTTCAAGCCAACATCCTCTACCCCCTAGGCCTGAAAAATGTTCCTCCCCCCCTGTTTTAAAAATACATTTGTTATGTCTAATGTTTCTGGCCAGAGCAATGGTACAGACTTTTACCCACAGAGCTATGTGGGTCAGGGGTGGGGGGTGATGTGATTTGTGAGTGGCTTTAGCTAGGCTCACTGAAGTCCCCAGTATGGTTACACCAGCCTAGCTGGTTTTTTTGAGGATGTTTCATTGCTGTCCCAGGTGGCTTTATTGTCACAGTGTGAAGTACAGCCCTGCTAGACTTTCTGGGCTCACACAGGTCTGTGGCAGTCACAAGCTAGCTGTGACATCCATGCTGCCAATTCACGAGTGGATTTGAAAGCAGATACCCAGAGCTCTGACCTGCTCACGGTCAAAGGACCTGCCAAAGGGTTCAGGCTCCATGTGTCTGTCCAGGACCGGAGCAGTGTCTCTGATCACCTAGAGCACCAGAGAACCAAGTCCTGGATCTCAGCTGCAGGGCTCCAAGCCTCTCGTGGGGCATGTTTTTGTGTGAATAGCATGGCTAGCAGATGAGTCCCATTTTGGGGACAAGCTCAGGCAGAGCAGTCATGTCCCCTGTGACCCCATGAGTTAGGTACAGAACTGGGCATGGACAGAGCGGAGGTGGAACGGGTTGGTCTGCCTGTGCTCCCACAGCTGGGTGCAGAGCTTGCAGCCAGACCGCCTGGTCCCCAGCCAGAGCACCTCAGCACCCAGGCCCAGCTGCAGACTGGTCCTCCTTGGGATCATGCACATAACCTCCTCCACCCCAGCTGCTGGGTTTTGCGGGGGAGAGCGGAAGCCGCTGCCATGCTGCCAGGTGCCTGGGGTGACTCACCGCGTGCAAACTCCCCCCCAAGCCAGTCTAGACACAGGGGAAGTCCAGCTGCCTGCAAACACCCCATCCCATCAGCTTCCCAAGCCAAGCTGCGCTGTCCTGGCTGGCTTGGGTAACTTGGAAGGACTCCAGCGGGGGATTTGGCAGGCTGATCTCTCACAGCTCTTCCCAGTTCAAACCAATGTGGTGAACTGGTTGACCGAGCGCTTCATACTGTTCACTGTGCTTTTGCCCTTCTTGGAGTAATGACTGTGTTTATTGGCAAAATGGCAACGTGCACGTGGTGACACCCTTTGTCCTCGTGTGCGAGGTTGCTGTCATGCTGGAGTGGGAGCGTCTACTGCCTTCTGTGGGAGAAAAGCAGGTGTAGAGGGCAGCCGTGGTGGCTTTGCAAGCAGCAGTGTTGGTTGTAGGAAGCCGCATGGTTGGGTCCCATCTCTGCCCGTCAGGGTGGGTTTTCCAGTGAGTTGCCAGCAGAGCAAGGAAGACTCTACCTGTCTTGGGGGATACAGGCGTAAGAGCAGCTATCACGGCACCATGTGGATCACACTATCAACCCTCTCCGGGTGCTTATCGCTACTGTTGGTGTTTTTGATGTGAACAGCTTGTCTAGAGAAGCTGACGTTTTCGCACAGACCATGATTTAAACCTCGTGGGAGCTTGTGTGCAGGCTGCTGGTGGTATGTGTACACTGGAATCCTGGCTGGCTCCCACGCAGCTCCCTGCCCTGACCTGTGCCATGAAATGAAGAGATGCAAAAGCTATTTCCTAGGAGATCTTTTGTGTTTGTGCTGGATCGGGCTGGCCCACAAAAGCCATTGAGCTGGGGGTTATTTCTAAGTGGCTGGAGGAGTCTGAAAGTCTTAGAGTTCCAGCCGTGCCCCCATCTCCTCTCTGTGGGGCAGGGCAGTACTGCTTGGAAAGCAGGCTGGCAGTACCCTCCTGACATCTACCTTCTGCTCTTCTGGGCATGTTAATGCAGCACTAGACAGCAGCATTAATCTCCTTCGGGGAGGCAGACACCCAAATCTTGAGAACCTGAGCTAGAAAAAGCTTGTTTCATTGGGGCAGTGAGCAATTCAGACAGGTACAAGTGGCAAGAGGAAGGTATTTCTTTTTTTTAACGTGCCCTCCATAGCTTTCTGTATCCATTGCAGTTTCTAGCTGTGCCATACCTTGTATTCAGCTTTCCCCTACCCGCTCCTCGTGCAGTCCCCAGTGTGTGCAGCCCTGCAGAAATGCAGCACTGGGCTGTGACAGAGCTGGCTTTAGCCCTGGTGCTCTGGGTGCCGGTCTGGGCTCGCCGAGCTCCTGGCATTGGCAGAGAGCAGGGTGAGAGCAACCCTGCCCCTGCAGTCCTCCTGCACTGCTCACACTGGGCCCAGAGCAGCAAATCCAGCAAATTCCTCAGGAAAGATCCTGTGGGATTGTTTCAGGCTCTCAGCAGACAATATCACATTATCCAACTCCTTTTTTGCCCTCTTCCCCTGGCTGCATCTTGCCATTTCTCTTGGCCAGTAACACCGTATGTTATTCTTTGCTGCATTGGTATCCTTATTGGCACTGGCATGATCTTATATTCAGAATTTTTAGCTATTTTTCAGCCTTACTAACGTGGCTAGATACAAGAAGTATTTCTTGGTACGGTTTTCGTTTCCTGTATCTGTTTCCTGCTGTTTTGGAAGATATCTTCCTCTTTTTTTTTGGTCTGCTTTGGTCTAGAAAGCTGATTCCCTGGAAGAGCAGCAGTTTCCGCAGCCTGCCTGCTTTAAGCAAGGAGCAGCTCTGCCCAAGGTGTGCACAGACATGGTTCAAACTGTGCCTGCTGCTCCTTTACAGCCGTAAAGTGCATCCATAGCTTCACGTTGTTACCTGTTACTGTTCCAGGTGGCAGGTATACAGTCCCTTGTGCTGCAGGACAGAATTTTCCTAATGAGGTCCCCTTCTCTCTGGAGATGTGCACTGTTCACCCTTAGACCTGGCTGAGGTTTAAGATTTAACCAGTAAATTTAAAAAAATAGCAAGTTTGAAGTGAAACAGATATTTTTTTCTTTTTTGAGGGGGATGATCTCTCTTTGTTCTCAGGACAAATTAGTGTGTGTACATCATCAAAGTGATTTAAAGTGTGGTTCAGTTCTCAAAAGACACTCTGGAAAATCGTCACCAGTTGCTGTGCTTTTGCTTCCTTTAAAGGGTCAGGATTGGGCTGTACTTGCTGCAGGCTGGGCGAGTTAAAAATGCTGTAGGAAGTCATGTACTCATTTGCCTTTGAATGCCTCTAGTGCCCCAGCTCCTGGTTCTCTTAGGCCCTGAAAAATCCCAACAATGAAGGTAAATGGGCTTTACTCCAGCTCCCAGCTGTTCTGATAGGTAAAACTGCAAGTAACTGATTTATTGTCTAAGATAAGGGCTGTGTTTGCTCTTTGCTGCTCCCCATCACCCCCTGCAGCCTCACCAGCAGCACCCACTGGGCCAGAGTGACCATGGAAGAAGGAGATGCTGGAGAAGGATGGATCCAGCACAGAGCAAGAAATTGGATTATCAGGTTCTTCCCAAAAGCCAGGGTGCTGCACAGGGTTTGGGGAGGAAGATTTAGACCTTTTGTCTTATAGCCAGTGGATGAGGGAGGAGAACCTCCGTTTGCCAAAGGCTCGTTGGAATACAACTCTGTTTGGTGGGATGGGTTTCATCTGAAGTCTGTGAGAGACAATAAACAGGAAGTCCCACAATGACATTTTTATAGAGCTGCTTTGCAGAGGGGCTGCGCTTAAAATCCAAATTTAGTTTATTTGAGTGGGAGCATCCTTGGCTTTACTGCCCGCTTGCTTTCAAAGCAACGTGATGGAGCTTGGCTCAGTCAGCTCTGATGACCAGGCAAACCCGTGATCTGGATCCCTCCTGTTATCTTCCTAAAAGCCCTCTGTCCTTTCATTGGGCTACACTGATGCTCATGCTTAGAGATCTTAGCTGTACTGTTTTTGTGGAGGTTTAATTAGCAAGCTGTATTCTGCAGCAGAGTTAATTTCATTTTAAGTAGCTTTGTACATCAGGACAGTATAATATTCTTGGAAACAGGAACAGAGCTATAAACCTAAAATCATGCTTTACTGCTGAGTGAGACACCAGAATCTTTAATAAAAGGTCTGGTTAATAACGAGCATGTGATAGCAAGTGATGAGGAGAGGGCTCAGCAGGCTGGGTTTGTTCAAGCTGGAGAAGAGAGGGCAAGAGCTAATTGCTCTATTTGACTCTCCAAAGGGAGAGTTCAGAAGGGGTGGAGCAGGTCTCTTCTCAGAGGAGCACCACAAAAGGACAAGAATCAACAGGGACAAGTTGCTGCAAGGGAAATTCTGTCTCAATAGAAAGAAAGTAAGTTCACAGGGAGAATGGTTTAGCCCAGAGAGGCTGTGGGATCTCCATCCTTGGACATAGCCAAAACTGGACCAGAACAGACCCTAAGCAACCTTTTCCAGCTCTGAAGAGGATCTCTGTGGGTCTCTAGCTGAACCCTCTGCTTTGCACAGCATCCATTTTCTTGTGGTGGGGTCACCAGGGGACCTTTTCTTGGGGTAGAAGGAATGTTGAAAATTGGACAGTGATGGCCCATCCTTGTTCCTTTTGTCCTGCATTTTCTTTGGCAGGGCATCCATGTCAGCAAGGAAGGAGAGAGCTCGTTAGTCCATCTCCTCCTGTGCAGCAGGCATCAGTCGGGGTCCACAGGGGCAAGCCAGAAACGAGCGGTGATGTTTGGGCAAAAGGTTGCGGAAGGTGCCTTGTGTGTGGGCTGCATGTCACTGCTTGTGTTAACAGGCCAGTCCATACGAACACTGAAGAAATGGAAAGACTCACTGCCGTGGGAGTGTCCTGCAAGGGGAAACCCACCCCCCAGGCTGCCTGCCTGTCTCGGCAGGGCTGCGACAGTGCGGGAGGGCTCATCGTGTTACCTTGGAGTGAGATCATCCAGATCACCTCCTCCCTCACCTGCCTTGACAGGTAGTGTGCCTTAAAGCATATGATTAAATCTTCTGAGATGAGGCCCTGTGGTTTTTTCTGCTGGCCTCTTGGTTAAGTGCCGTTATCGGTCGAACGGCCAGGATGCTCACCAGAGATGTTCATCTGCAGCTGCTAGCAGAAGAGGACACTTCTAAACAGGGTTGGTTCTTCAGTCTTTTTCCTGTGCTGTGGCTGAGGAGGGCAAGGGGTTTTGTCTGAGAGCAGAAAAGCAGACTTAGTGTTGCCCCAAGGTGCCCTAGGAGTGGTCTCTGCCTTTATCACTGAGCAGGGTCAGAGCTTGTCTGAGGCCAGAGGAGCTGTGGGACCAGTTTCTGCAAGGTGGTCTGTCCCCCTTGGCTCCATCTCCCTCTGCCTCGACCCAAGAGAGGTGCAGACGTGGGACCAGGGAAACAGGACTGGGGAAATTCTTGTTTTAGGAGTTGGTAGGGGGTCAAAGGCAGCACAGCCCTGCATGCTCCCCAGTCCTGGAGTAGCTCCTGTTCCTCAACAGCCAGAAGATTGCAGGGGCCTGGGGTTTCCTTTGTGTCAGAGGTAAATATCAGTGCACTTCCAAATACTTCTCTTGCCCTAGGAGAGCCCTGTGCTCTGGGTTAAGATCTGAATGGTCTGTCTTGTCCCAGCCAACACAAGACTGTTCCCTGTATTTTTTCCAGTACTTGTTTTATTTGTCCCAGGAGATGAATAAAGTTACTTCCCCAAGGAGGCTTTGACATAGGCAGCTAGAGACCAGCTGCTGGAATCTTTTCTTGATATGCAGTCACACCACACTTTCCTTCATCCTGTTCCATCCAAGCACTTTCCATGGGCTGGTGTAAGCAATCCCTGCTCCTCCTGGGGCTGCAGCCCCTTTCCACTCCATTCCTGCATGCAATGTTGTTACTCAAAGCAGTATCCCAGCGTGGAGCCTAGGAAAGGGCTGTTTTCTCTCCTGAGTAGATTCTCCAAAGCTGTTATTACTTTTCCAACAGCAAATACAAAGCAAGTGGAAATGTTGGCTGATGCTGCTAATAAAATTCTTAAGCATCTACGTGTGCTTTGAAATGCTTTCATCCCGCTGCCCTGCTCGAGGGGTACCAGACACTGGGGGAAAGCCTGTCAATGTGAATGTCAAAGGGATCTTTGGGTACTCATATTTGTCAGGGGGATCCTGCCCATTCCCACTGTGTCACAGGCCTGGGAGGTTGTTCCAGTCCTTTCCAGAGAGCCAGACCCTCTAGAATCTGTACTCATTGAAACAAAGGGATTTTCAATCTAACTTTTATATGGAAATGTAAATCCCCATGGAAACCAAGGAGCACATTGGAAGACTCAGTAGGTGTAAGCGATGTGGTGGCTCTTATGCCCAGGCCTCTGAGTTTGTGGGAGCACTCCTACCACTGAAGGGAAATCAGGGTTGAGTGGCCTGGAGAGGGAAGGTCTCTGAGGGCAGAGGAGCAGGTCCTCCTTCCTAAGAAGCTAGGGTTGTCAGCCACCAAACCCAGAGAGTATTAATCCCCGTACTTTGTAGGTTAGGGTGATGTCTGAAAAGGTGCTGAAGTTTTACGGTCTTGGCAAAGAGGTCAGCTTCTCCTGGTATCCTGAGGACTGAAACTGGGAAACTGTAATATAGAAGCTGTGGGTAGTACCAGGTCCTTTAGCCACGCAAGACCCTCTTCAAACAGAGATTTGTTTAAAGGAGAAATATCTCTGCAAAGATGCATTGCTACTTCAGACTCAGATAAAGGCTCTCTCTTCCTCTGCTTCGTCCTCGCCAGGCCCTCTTCCAGCAGCAATTAACCCTGGTACCTGCTGAAGTCAAGGACAATCTCCACACAAATCCTCTCTGCTCTTGTTTTATCATCCCTATAAGCCCAGTGCCCGTGCCTGACCAGCCTAGGTCAATATTTAACCCTTTCTGCATCACCTCCTCCTGGTCAGCTGCTTGGTTTCAAACTGCTTTGTACACCTGAGAGTAATTAAGGCATCTTTGAGGGATGCTTAGGGATGAGTGAGGATTTTGGCTACTGGGGTGTCTAGATCCACAAGCCTCTGCTATGTGTGGCAACTGCAGACCAGACAAACTTGCAGCACCCTGCCTCCCCCTCCTGCACCCTCGCTGGAGAGCGGCAGTGCCTGGGAGAGGCACCTGGTCCCTGAGCCTGAAACCACCACTGATTTATGCCTTGCAGCTAATGGGTGGATTTAGCTCTGCTAATCTCTAATCAGCGCTGGAGAAACCTCAACAAACTAGCCTGGACCACCGCAAAGCATCTGTAATTACTGGATCAGGCTCATAGATAATGCCTTTATGGCTGCTCTAAAAACATCAGATAGGGTAAATGCAAAGAAAATGGCCTATAATTGACCCTTCTGCTGACATCTGGCCAGGGGATAAGACGGCATGGGGCTGGCACATCGGGGACCTACAGTCCTAGGGAGTGGGGTGGGGGCTGTGTGGAAAGGGAGCCATTTCCCAAATGCCAGCATAGGGAAAGGGAGCTGGGCTTGTGAGTGAAGTGGGATTTTCCTCCAAGAATGTGCAAGGTGGGGATCTGGCCCCCAAAGGTCCAGCAGCATGCTTGACCTGCTGCTGCGGGGAAGAACATGCTGGCTGGCAAGGGCAGGGCATCACCCGAGACTGTGAATGCACACATGGCTCCTGAAGGGACTTGGCATCTCTGTAATTGGATTTTAAGGCTATTTTGTTCCTTTTTGAGGGGAAGCCGGGGTTCCCCCGCAGAGTACAGGCATTGGGGCAGAGCTCCTTCTGCTCCCACTACCGACTCACCCTGGCCTTGGGCATGCCACCCTGCCATCCCCAGGGAGGGATGGGGGCCAAGGAGGGCAAACCCCTTGTTGTGCAGCCCTGATGTGCCTCACTCTGGGTCGGTGGCAATTCTCAGGTCCCAACCCCCCGGCAAACCTTTAGTTTGCCAAATCTCTGGGGAGAAAGCAAGATGCTGGCCACTAAATACTCACATCAGGCACGCATCCTCACAGCCTTCCCTTCCTCATCACCTGCCCCTCACCATGCCGGCTCTGGGACACGGGAGGCATTCTCCAGGACTCGCTGTAAAGCACTTTGTGTCACTCTGTTGAAAAGGTGGCCTTTAAAAATAATAAGACTGTTTTATTCTTCTTTCCTGTTTCTTTTTTTCTCTCCCCTTCCCCCCATCACTCACTGAACTAAAAATGAGGGAAAGAAAAACGCAGGACACATTGTTTTCTTGCACCCCGAGCTGTAAAATACTTCTTAATCATTGGGAGCAACAGGATCTCTGTGCTGGGCCTCCACTTTTTGTTTGTGAGTTTATTTTTCCTAATTCATCCCTGACAAAGGACAGAGCCATAAAAGAGTCGACCAGCACGTCTGTGGGAAAAAACTGCCCTGAAAAGGGTCGGAGGAATACTGTAGCATTTCCAAACAATTCCAAGGGCTAAAGCCGCTGTGAGATGCAGCTTCAGCTATAACTTGCCTTTCTAGGAACAAGCCTACATCTGTTTGGCAATGCCATATTTTGTAGGGTAAAATAAACCCTTGAGAACAAACAGACCAGCTTATCCAGAGGGGTAAATGCCTGGGAACAGAGCTCACTTGTTAATCCTAAAACTGTCAGCAAAGACCCACTAGAGAAATTATAGCTGGCCATGGGCACTCAAGCTGTTTTCCCTCTGCCTCCCCCCATCCCCACAACAGCTGTAAAATCTTCTTTATTGTTCTGCTCGAGTTGGAGAGCAGCACAGGGAGCTCTCCCGGCCGAGGGCTGCAGCAGCAGGAGCAGGGGGAACATCTGATCCATTGTATCCGCGCCGGCGTTATTGCTTCGGTGGCGGACAAAGAAAACGACTGCGATAAAAGAAGGAGAACAGCCCGAGCACCTACTAAAGAGGCATATGAACAGGAAATCCTGGCTCGTTCCCACATCTGAGCTGCGTACCGTTTCTTTCCCTCCAGGATCATTATGTTTAACGTCCTACTGCAATTCAGGCAGCTGAGCCGGCGGAGCCCCTTCCCTCCCCCTTCTCTCTCCTTTCCCTTCTCTCATCAGATTTCGAGCCCTCCCTGTGGAAAAATGATTTGTGCACAAGCAGCCTACACAACGGTGCTCATAAGGAATTTGCCTCTGCCAGGAGTTATTAATGGCACCCCAGTAAATGCCCCCAGCAAAACGGGCCGCTGCAAGCATTAAGTGCGTGTTGAAAAATCGGGTTTAAACCGTCCCTTGGGGAATGACCTATTGGCCACCTAAAAAATGCAGGATTGGTTCGCTCTATAATTAAGTTCAGGCCATCCCTTGTGCTTACACACGCAGAAACCCAGATGTCAGCTCGGTACGAGTCAAAGTGCTGGGCTGCTTTTAAAGCACCAGGAGAAGACAGACTGTGGGGGCATAACATTTGCCACTGGAAGAAAACCTACGTTGAATACTTGGAATATTTAACTGACTGCAACAGATAATTAGCCAAACCCTCTTACGCCTCCAAATATAGATTCATTAGTCATATGAAAATATCTCATTGGAACCAAATGTGAGTCATTAGTGAAGTCAACGGCAGATCATAAAAAAGGTACCGAGAGCCTCCTTCCCCCCAGCCCCGAGAAGTCGTGAGTGCGGGGTGAAAACAATTCACTCCATTTTCTGTTGAACATCTGCCGGCAAATCTGTTTTAAAGGGAAGCTTTTGAGGGCTGCTCGTGTGCATCCCGCTTTCCCACTCGGCGATTTGTGGGAGTAACGAAAGCGAAGCCTGTGCTGGGCTTTTTTCTATCGCTATATATTTTTTGTCTTCTTGAAGAGACTTCCTAGAGTCACTCAGGCTAAAATTCGTGTTCCGTAATACAAAACGGGATTTTGTAACGTGAAGCGGAATAAAAATGTCTTTGTTTTTTGCTTCTGATTTCAAGGGAGCATTTTTATTGTCTCGCAGTTTCAGAGTCCCCTACACTCAGAGCAAGCGGCAATGAATGCTGCAGCCACAGGGACCCCAAAACTGGCTGTATTCCTCCAGAAGTGAAATGGGGATGGTTAAAACCACTGCCCAGACTGAGCAAGGTGCAAACACGTAATGGGAGGTTATAGAAAGTAAAGCAAATGGAAAGGTCTTCCACGAGGTATCCGCGGTGTGACAGGCAGCCAGAGGAAGGGACCATGCTTGATTAAACCCTGGTAAACCCCGAGTTATTGCTTGGGGAGACCGAGGGATGGGGCCATGTGCTTGGTCCCAGGGGATATCACGGAGCGTGCTGAACACCACAGACCATCTTCCCACCCTGCGCTCGTCGATCCCACAAACAAACATGTTGTTGTATAACTCCAGGGCCATGAGTAATCCTGTGCTGAAAGTTGTGTCACACACATCATCAACAGCAGCGTTTCGCATTTTTCTTAATTTGAAAAAAACAAAACAACAAAAAGCTACAGCAGCAAATGTTAACTTTAAGTGCCCCAAAGCTGACATTCCCGCGGCTGAGGGAACTCAGGCTGCCTCAGTGCCTGACTTTAACCATACAACCCCAAAACCATACTAACCAAGTTTTCCAGCTTCATTAGCTCGGTTGCATTCCCTTGGCTTTGTTATTACTTTTTACTAGTGAAAACCAGTCACCTGTATGTAATACCTTTTGTACTTAAAACCCTCTGCTCTGCGTTACCTGTGACAGTTGGGCAGCAGCAGAGTGTGACAGGGTTTGAAATGGGTATTTCACACCAAAACACCAGCACCCGGAGAGCTCTGCCTCTGCACGCTGGCTGTACCCTGGCTTTCGGGCACCCTCGTGGGGCAGTGCCAGAGGACAGGGGCCGAGCCTGCTGTGGATGGCTTTGGATTGGGGGGGTACATGCCCTGTGGGGAGCCAGGCTGGTGATGGGGGCAGCTGTACGGGCACAGAGCCCTGCGTCTTCAAGGGTTCTGCTGCTGTGGAAGCAGGGCGGCTGCCAGGCCCCCTGTCCAGTGTGGGGCTGGGTGGTGGGACTGTCCCTCAGCCTGGGCTTTGCCCTGCCATGCCCATGGTGGGACCTTGACGGACACGCGGCTGCTCGTGCCTGGCCTGGCGTGTGTGGGGCAGTGGGGTGAGAGCGGGCGCCTGCCTGCCCCCCAGCCCCCCTCTCGGCTCTCTGGGGGTGTGGAGATCACCCAGTGTCCCCCTCCTCCCCAGCAGTGGGAGTCCCTGTGGGGCAGGACCCTCTTGTGGGGTAGGATCTCCATCCCCGCTGCGGGTCAGGGCTCCATTCCCCTCGATACCCAGCGGGCCGGAGCTCAACCCCCTCGCCGGGAAGCCCCCAGCCCCCGCGGGACAGACCC
>NW_010230212.1:0-10862 GCF_000690775.1 Eurypyga helias | reverse complement strand
CCTGGCTGAATCCAGCACACTTCTAAACCACCATTCTGCATGTTAGTATTTTTCATACCCTCCTCCTGCCAGGGAGACACAGAGAAGGTACCCTTCTTTCAAGATAGATGCAAGCTCTTATGATGCTTCTAATGGCATTTCACTGGATGCCACTGGGGGCAAAGCTATGTATTCATGGGTTGACAACTTTCCCCTTGAACTAAAGTAACCGTTACATATTTGCGCAAAGAATGGGGCCAAAGTCCATACCAAAATTCACTTTCCTTCTGAATCACTGCCATTTGTTCTGTAGACAAGATAAAACATTGTGGTTGGGATCATCAGCCCAACAGAAGACAATTTAGATACAAAGAGTTACTCTAGGTACATATGTGGCCCACGTCTTTTCACAGCAGCAAAGAATGATGTTTACAGTGGATCATCTACAGGGCTGATTTTGCACAGAATTAATTGAGATAGCATAACTAAAATATTTTTCACCTGTCAGCTGAACAAGCCTTGCCATGTCTGCCCTCAGACTTCCCCCAGCTGCTGTCAAGACTCAGTTATGTCTCTGCATGCAGAATTTTGTGTTTCTTATTTCATCATCATTAGAATGTACATTCCATACAGGTGTGTACTTTCATTAGAACAGTTGAAATGAAAGAAAGTAAGAAATATCCACTTAGAAAATAATATAACACAATGATTTAATGTAAGCTGTGTCCTTTGCCCAAGGAGTCCCTCATTATCCCTGCCTCTTTAGCTTTGGAGTTTGAGACAGAGCACTATGTTTAATTATTTACTGGTTGCTATAGCGGTGTTAAATGAACCTTTGATACTTTCACGTGGTGGTTAGAGCAGTCACCTCACAAATACTAAAGCAGATCTGCAGCAATTTAAGTTTCCATAGATTAAAGAAGCCCCATATCCCCATTTTCAGAAGGCAGAGAAGAAGGGGAAAAAAAAATCAAACCTTGAACACTGCATTTAATGATTCAGGAAGCTCACAGAATGTGAGCTGTTTCCCTTAGAACTGTCCCCAGTTTCTCTTTTTCTGCTCCCTGCCATCTCACACTACTTCAGTGTATAAAAAAATGAGTTTGCAGGCTTTCATATGCTGAAGCTGTTAACTTACCAAATCTTTCCACATTCAGACAAGTTCAATCTGTATAAAGAACACAATGATGCATAAAACAGTTACATTGCATTATGCAGCAGTCTAATTTATTTCATGAAATATATAACAAATGAGCAAATACATTTTGGTGTCACAGTCTTGCACACTGTAGGCTTACAGTAATTCAGCATGACCGATTTACTTGAGAGACATTATTGGTGAAGTACGAGTTGATGAATTAGCAGTGTAAGTTGTTATGGGTGTTCAGATAGGAATTTCATGAAAGGATACAAAAATTATTGAAGGAGAAAAGAGACAACAACAAAAAATAATGGAAGGAAAAAATATGTGAACTGAAATACTCTATGTGGAAAATCCAAGACTTGTTTGCGCTGAAGAAGTTTGTGGTATTTGCTAAGAAGCAACAAATGGATTTTGTATAGAATTGGGGTTCTCCTTCATAAAGCTAACCATTTAATTTTTTCCTGGTTTATGTAAAACTACTTTAATAAAACATTTACTTACACCTCTTCTGTTAAAGTAACACCATGTGAGGAATGTCTCTAAGAAAAAATGTCAAGAATCTGGACTCACTTTTCATCCCCTTCAGAAAATATTATTGTTGTTGTTGTACGGGGGAGCGAATAAGAAGAAAAAAGATAAAAGATCCATATAGATGAGATTATACAGGTAGCATCCTCATTCCAAAATATTGTCTGACACTCAGTCATTGAGTCACTAAGGAGAGGTACTAGTTTACCAAAAACAGTAAAGATATTTTTTTTCTATGGAGTTGCACTTTTAATATTGCATCCTGGATGTTTTAAGTTCCAGTGATATCCATGGAAATTTCGAAAAACAAAATAGGAGCTTTGTGACTGAAGATGATTATAGAATAACCTTTAAAGGAGGTAATTAGAGTCAAGAGAGATAAGCTGACAAGCACAATTCAGAGACAAATGTACAGACAAGCAGCTGAAGCAGCTCTGCATCCGGATACAGCACTTGTGCGCTGGGGACCTGTCCCAGATCCACTGAAGCTATTAAATGCAAGGCTGGGAAGATGGAAGGGGAAAACCCTGTAGTCCCAACCTAAGAAAAAATGAATTATTATCCTGAAATATTTTCCCCTGATAAAAATTTTCATACATATTGTGGAAAAAAAAAAACCCAAACATGTAGGATTGCCGGCAGCTTGTCCACTCACTGAAGTGCTGATTTTATTTATGAGTCCCCTAATAGGTCTTCTTCCCTTCTGCTTCAGTGGATAAATCTCTATAGGAGAGTAGGAAAATGGAAAAGAATCACTGGCTAGGTAAAACCAAATAGCTGATAGGCATATGTACATTTTCTACTCACCTTTTGCATAGACATTATATTTTGAAAAATATATTATGCTTCTAGTATGAGCACTCAAACAAAAACCTAAAATAAAATCCATTTCGGGTAACATGCTTACTGCAATTAAAGCAGTAAATTTTTGAATGAAAATATCCTTAACTCACCCTGGTTAGTGATGTAGTAAGCTGGAGCTGCTAGAGGATGGGGCATGGCTTGCATTCCTCCAGCATCCAGAGAGTTTGTGACATCCTTGCATAGTACAGAATGAATCAATACTTAGCTATTGTCAACACCTTCATCTTATAGATCTACAAACAAGTAAATCTGTAATTTACTGGAATGGAGTTACTAAATAGTTTTTAAGAAATTTCTATCAGGTTTCCATAGGAAAACTGTTTCAAAAGCTTTAATAAATGTGATTTCAGGCAAATGGAAATGAAGATTGAAAAATACTAAAGAAACAAGTCTAAAATATTTCAGCTTCCAATGTCTCAAAGTTTCCTGGGTGTGTAATTTCTTACATTATATAACCATAGATTTGTTAATACATGGACTATCTTTAAAATAAAACAATCTGATATATTTTTCAGTGTTTCTGCACTGTATCCTTTATATAGAACCACCTGAAATGATTGAACATTGGATTAATTACAGATTTCTGGTATATAAATTTCTTCTATATTTATAGGTTTAAAATCCCTTAGGAGCCTTTTAACTATCTAAGTCTAACCAATGGCATTTATGGCCATGTCTCAGAATCAGTTAAATCATTGGAGAACCATTCCTTTAACCACCAGATGACCCTTTACTTTCAAAGTTCAGATTATGCTGAATAACCCTGGTAAATGATCTGTGGATAGGAAGGACTGTCTTCCTTCCCTGAAATCTTTGCAATGTATTCTGGTTCATTAAAGACATCCAAGAAAATGTAAGTAACACAAAATTATTATATATCTTATTCGGCCTTCAGTGTCAATAACACAATTTAAGATAGCATAAATAAGCCCAGAAGAGTACAAAGTAATTTAGAAGCAAAAATACTTTCATCAAAAATCTTAAGTTTATACCAATTCTCTTCCCTCCACAGGAAATTCAGAGGCGTTAGTTACAGAAGTCTTTTATTTAGATATTTTTTCCCTTGACTTGTGTCCCTCAGAGTCAAATTATTTAGAATTTTATTCATTATATTGCTGCAGATAATCAATAGTTTTGATCTAGACTGACAAGTTGGCTTTCTATAAAGAGAGCTCAAGGAGATAGTCAATTACAACATTTGGAGAGTAACTCCTCAAGAGAACAAATCTGTAAGTAACCTAATTGTTGTCATCATTTATCAGGTGGTGCTGCATCAGCTATTTTTTTGGTGGTTTTTCTTTTTTTTTTGGTGATACAGGTGAATACAGCAAGACCTTGGAATGAAAGATTGAACTTTGTATAGCATAGGGAATTCAAGCTTTTTCAGCATAAAACCCCCAAATGTAGTTGTTCTCAAAGACATATTTACGGGTATTGATTCTTCAGCCTCCCATGGACCCGTTTTCCCCAGGCAAGATGAGGCATTGCAGGTGTAAAATTCTGCTGCTCTTATTTGCACACTGCTTGAGCAGCGTAAGCCCTCCAGCATCAGGCTCTCTGGCCCCTTGAATGCTGCACTGAAGATAATTAATAGCTTCCTGTGTGACGTTAGTGGAGCTGTTCTCATATTGAAAATATTAAGGTGAAGCTGTTATTGCGATCATATACTGACAATGCATTCACATGTTCTCACAGAGTAGAGGAGCAATGAAGGAACTCGGCTAACAGCACCCATTGTCACTTTGGTCTGCCAGGACTGTGGGACTGTTCATTTCAAATACTGTTTGGCTGGACTGAGCTGTTTTGCAGGGATGAATAGGGAAGGTGTTTATACAAGTGGCCAAGGAAGAGCAACCTTCTCCTCTTCCCATTGTTGGTCCCTGCAGCCAGGCAGTGGTCAGGTTGCAGGGTCCCAGACACACAGTGTGCTGTCCTGACTGTTCAGACTACCACTGCCCTGGCCCAGGGCAGGAGGAGAGGGAACACACACACAGAATGTCATGGTTGTAAGGCATCTCTGTGGAGTTTGACCCATTGGTGTGGAGGCAGAAGCGTACTTCACAGCATCCCAGGGACTTTCACAGGGTTTCGCTGAGAGGCAGAACTACCTGAGCCCAGTCCTGGCTGCCGGGCAAAGACCTCTGGAAGGACAGCAGTTCCCCTGGCACTTCCACTAACATGAGTGAAAGTGCCTAATTTGCAGGCAAATCCCCATCCTCACTTGTTAGGTTATAGCAAGACTTTTGAAATGGGAGGCTTGGATTTTGGACTACTTTTCTTTGATACTGCTGGAATAGAAGACGACTTTCTGCTCTTTCAAATGGCTTTCAAGGAGAAAAGCCTAAGAGAAGAGAAGAATTTTCTCCTTTCTTAAGAGAAGAATTGCACAGTCTGTCTTAAATAATTTGATTTGTGGATTGACTTCTTTCATAAATATTAACTCCTGGTTCCTCTTTTTTTTTTTTTTTTTCTGGCTGTTGTGAATCCAAATTTAAATGTATCCATGGTGTACAAATGTGGATATCCTTCCATTTGAAGATACAGAAGGACAACAAATGCTGTGATAATCCATTGCTTTCCTGATGTGTTACTTAGTCACATGGCTACATGAATGGATTTTTCTGGCTAGAAAATGACTTCATACATGATAAGTCTACTTTTTCTAAAATGTAGGATGTTTTGCTTAGTTTTAACAGTTTCACCATTCTTAGGGTCATGAAATTAAGAAACTACTTTATTTCTCTTACAACAGCCAGAATTTAAAACAAGGAAATATCCCGAAGATGTGCATTGCTACAATCCCAAAGCTTGATAGAGGGCTTGTGTTCTGCTGTGCGGAGTATTAATGAGGTCATACAAAAGACTGTTGCTGTAGACTGGTGCACTGAGGCAGGACAGATCTGTCCTGCAACAGATGAGAGTAGCATCTTACCAAGGGGGTAGAAAAGGACAAAGCTATGTCTTCTTTGTCTCTGCATGGCAAGGGAGCTAGATGGTGTCACAGGGAAACAAGTGCGTCCTTTCAAAGGCTGCCAGAAAGGGTTTCTGATCAGCCTTTCATTAATGTTTTGGAGGCCCAGAGTCCGCTACCATTTTTTATAGCTGGGCTGTTTCTTTAGATTGTATGTTATGGGGAGGAAGTAGCTATCTTTTTTTTATCTGTGTATATGGTAGGAAAGCACCTGTCTATAGAGATCCATTGGCTTTATCATATCCTAATAGTCAAGATTCCCTAATATAAAATATTGAGAAGGTAACTATCAGGATGTACAAATTTCTCGGTCTTTAGCTTTTGCAGGAAATTGTAAATTCTCCAGGGTTTTTTTTGGTTGGTTGGTTGGTTTGGCTGGGGGCAGGGGCTTTATACATTTTTTAAAAAACTGTAAAAGAGATCCAACGATTTCACTTGAAATGAAACACACCACACCGCCCCTTTTTTTAAAAAAAAAAACAACAGGGAAACTCTTCATATATTGGCTGCACTCTAAGAGGAAGGTATTTCTTCTGAAATGGAAAAAATAAGTCTTCAGCTTTTGGAAGGATTTGACATATTAGATTCATCTGGTTCCTTTTTTTGTATCTTTGTCATACACACTGTGGGATCAAACGATTTCTAGCAGTAGTTTTTTGTGAAAGCACTCATAACAGAAATGGATTCTAGCAACAGACATTGTGAAAAAATAAAAACTTGTAAGAGCTAATAATTAACATATACTCTTTCTCCTGATAGTTCCTTTTGCAGGTTAGGGCAGTGTAGTCTTCCCTACAGTGGATATAGCTGAATTAGAGATTTATTCAGCTGGAGCACTGGGCTATGAGACTAAATCGAAGGTCTATTGCCAGCTCTGTCTCAGAGGCTGGCTCTGCTACCTAAGGCAAGTCATAGACTCTGTGTACCCCAACACTAACCTGAAAAATAGCTGTGATAACTTGTGTAATTTTCTGCAACCATGCTGAGATTAAATTATATGAGAACGTAGGATACATTTCAGACTCCTATATGGATGGGTGGGTGAATGGAGTAACTGAGTGGATAGCACTTTTACTATATACAAATGCATGGAAAATCACATATTTGTCTCCAGTGAGTGGACAAGGTAAAAATATCAGAAAAGGTTTCCTTCTCTGGCATATGGATACATACACATGAGATACTTGTGGACCTATTTTAACTGCTTCTGACTAAAAATTAGAAGAAATATGTGGACACCTGTGAATACATGACTACAGCAGCAAGCTGTTGCACTGATCATGTTACAATAGCTAATAAACAATTGACATGTAAAAATACCTGTTGCAAAGATTCTATTAGGGGAAATGGGAGGAAGATAAACCTTATCCTAACATGTATCTAAAATGATGAGTTTACAAGATCATGATGGTACAGTTGTGACAGGCAGAATAAGACTTCTGTACTGACCATTTAACTGGATGGTATAGCACTTTAACTTGACTGTGTTCAGCCTGCCAGTGAACTTATTTTGCATCATGCAGGCAAGTGAAAAAGAGACTTGTTTGCTAATTAGTGTTATGATTTGAGATGCACGGCTGTAATGAAGCATGAAATAGCAGTCACAAGTGATATTCCTGCAACCCTGGTACGTCAGCCTGATGAGACGGCTGCACTTTGTCAATATCAGCAGGTAGAAAGTCCCAGAAGAAAAACACTAGATCAAGTGAGAAGGAGCTATTTAATAGAGGGCAATTAAAGAGAGTGATAGTTCTAATTACACATGCAAGTTCAGAAAGTAGTTAGGTTTTTAGTGCTGTGGTGACAAGAGTTATAGTCTATTAGGTTCTGACTGTTAAGCATGCTGCAAGGGAAACATGTTAATTCAGAGGATCATGGAGCATTAGAAAATCCCCACCAGATAATAGCAATGGAGAGAACCACACCAATCAGATCTGCTGCTCTGTAGTGAATTACAAGGTAGAATGTACTGGTGTGAGTCCACCGGAAGCTATGACATCACTGCTTCATGAACACGTCAAGGTGGCACACAGCACACGTGTAGGCATACAACACATGAGTAGTTGGAGGCATCAGGTGTAACACATCCAAGATGGTTGGCAGTAGCACAGGTATCTTTTTCATGACATTCTGTTTCAGATATGAACTTTCAAGGAATTTTAGCGTAAGATTAGGAGGGACAAATTCAGTTAGTCAAAGAGTGTAAAAGCCCATAAAGAACAAAAAAGTCACTATGTCCAAAAAACACAGCCAAAAAGTTCTTTCTGGTGCCCTTACTGCTTGTCTTGGCTACATCATACCTTCATACCAGGCAAGGCTTGATGCATGCTGGCTCTTCTGCACTCTTTCATTCCTGTTCCATGCTAAGGAAACAGGGGGATATGCTCCACGTAAAACCCCAGTTCAACCATGTGCTGGATTGGATGACCAAGAGGGCAAAATCTGGGGGCATGTCATTGCATTAATTAGTAGGTGTAGTAGAACCTTTATTAGTGGAAATGGAAACTGCTTTCAAAAAAATACAGGAAAAGAATACAAAAAGGAGCATGGACTCAGGTTACAGCTGGTTGTCTGGAAGTGTATCTATATCTTTGTACAGTTTTGTTACTTCATATAAGTATATTTTGAAGTCAGTATTACTTATCAAGCATATATGACTGCTTTGATGAAAAATATTCTCTAAATTATTTCCTATTCTTCTACGCATGAACTTCATAAGAGGTGCAAGACACTGAAATTCATAGGCTGAGCCATGAAGGAGTCACACTATGCAGTGAAATGATTATTTCTGATTTCAAAACTTAACATTTATTTATTCTTATTTTAAACCACTGCCCACTTTTCTGATCTTTCTCCAGATTTTGAAGTGGCTTTACCAAGTCTGATCTCTGACATGCCAGTTATTTCCTCATGACTTTCATTTGATTCAGTAGAACCTCATGTTCTCACTATTAACCTTGTCTGTTCTGAGACACACCTGCAGCTGAAAGCCATGTCAAGTTCATTCCAGTTCATTAAAAGCCATCCTTTTTTTTTTCTTTAGTTTTCTGCAGTCCTTAAGTAATAGATAATTTTACAGTCCCTTTCTAAGATAGCATTTAGTAAATAACATATTATCATATAAAAGTATCTGTTAAACTTGATGTAATCACACATGATACATGACATTTGACTTTTCTGTGATCTGCATTTAGGAATAATAGAAGAAATATTACTGCACTCTTATTCTGTGGAAAATCAGTACAGTGGCATCAGTTTGGTCTCAACTCATACACAAACAATATTCTTGAGAAGAGAAAAAAGTTTTGTAATTCTTGATTAAAATTTGCCAATTACCACAGGAAATCACTACAGTGGTTTGGAGTGTGTTCTTCCCATAACCATCCTTCTTCTGTTGCCCTTGAACTGGCTGGACTACCTCTGTTGAGAACAAATTGCTGTACCTGTCTATATTTTAATCACAGTACATCATGAGATATTTTTAATGTACTATTTTTTATTTAGCTTAAAATACATAAGATTAAAAAATTGAACTGCATTACTTTTTCTATTCCAATTCTTAAAAGTTGTGTAAATTTAATATTAATTCAATTTTTTTTTTTTTTTTTTACTTTCAAAGTCTACACACGACACTTCATTCCTGATCATAACTACAGAGAACAAATGATGGTTCAGTGGTGCCTGAATAGATTGAATCTCTTTAGTTTTGAATTTGAATTTTATCCTGGAATTAAACTGCATTGCACAATTTCCATTTTCTCTGCAACTGAATATGCAAGTTAAATTGGGGTCTCAGATGTTTAGAAAATTCAGCTTAGAATAGACTCCAAACTCATATTTTCAATGTATTTTAAGCTTAGTTTCCACTGATTTTTAAGTATGAAAATTTTGTTGTGGGTATAGGTGTAGCTTTAGTTTAATTCACAACTCCGTATACCTAATCTTTTCCACCTTTCTTCTTCCCCAGTCTACTAATAGAGAACTTGAGTACATATCATGACAATTCATTAATGGTATGTGATGTTAAATTCTGTGATTTCTGGAAAAAGCAAATATACCAGCTCTAAAACTTGTAAGGTATGCTAGCTACCTAATGGAAAAGTCTGATTCAAAGGTTCCTAAAAAATATTCTATGGGTAAATGAACTTGGTTTATACAATGAATAACATAAAGGATATAAGAGCCACTTAAAAGCAAAGATAAAGCACAGATTTTCCAATGACACATGGGAGCATGATGATATGACAGGGGAAAAAAAAGGGTGAAACGTAATTTAAGAACTTCTATTTACAGCCAAAACACTTTATAATACTGTTTGATAAAGGAGACCCCATAGGAAATGTAAGAAAGAAAAATCTTCTGGTAAACCTCGCATCTGTTGCCATGTGTAGAGGAAAACATAGCTCAGAAACAGTGGTGTTTACAGTCATATGAGAACTAGTAACCAAAACTGACATGAAGAAGAAATCGTTGACCATTATCATGACTGACAGGAAAATATTACTTCTAATTTAGATTTTTTTCTGTACACATCTTTTTTCCTTTCTCTATATTTATTCATCAACCAAGATTATTTACTAACATAGGACAAGAAAAATTAAAATCGTCCTTTGACTGAATTACAAAACCACATTTTGTCCCACATTAAGATTTTAAAAACATTACATCCCCAAATCAAAGTGAATTTCAAATAGTTTTGGATGACAAACTCCTTTTAATAAAGGTGTCATCGCAGTCTTTAGGTGAACAAGGGCTAGATGAACCTATTCTTTGCTCATGAAATTTACTCAGGATTGTTAACCAAATCAAGCTTTCAGTTCCATACATCATCATTGTTTCTTAGAAAACATGTATATGAGGTGTATATTTTCTCTGATCAGGGAAAAATCTCTGTAACAGTTTTCTCTTTTAAAGAACTACATTTAATGTGGGGGGTGAGGAGGCAGAGTGGGATGGAGGGAAATTTTTTTGTTCTAGATTTCAACATATTTTATTTAAATACATTTTTTATACATCCTAAAAACAGAAGTTTCTTTTTGTTTGTTTAAATGGAATTTATCATGCTTCAAGTTATGCCCCTTGTCTCTTGTCCTGTCACTGGGTACCACTGAGCAGACTCTGTATCTGCCTTTACACCTCCCATCAGGTATTCATACACATTGACAGGGTGCCTCCCCGAGTGTTCCCTTCTCCAGGCTGAATAGTTTCAGTTGGCCCAGATTCCTCTCACACAAAAGATGCTCCAGTCCCTTTGTGGCCTTTAGCTAGACTCACTACAGTATTTTCATGTCTCGTGTGTGCTGGGGAGACTAGCACTAGATCAAGCACTCCGGGTATGTCTATTCAGGGCTGATGTCATGGTTTAACTCCAGCTAG
>NW_010230211.1:576-845 GCF_000690775.1 Eurypyga helias | reverse complement strand
TGTGTTCCTGACAAATATGGTGAACCTCGCCTGTCCCAGTCCTGACCCATGAGGAACGCCGCTCCTCACTGGTCTCCCCTCAGACATTGAGCCATTGACCACAACTCTCTGAGTGTGACCATCCTGCCCGTTCCTTACCCACTGAGTGACCCATCCATCACATCCGTCCTCTCCAACTTACAGACAAGGGTGTTGTGTGGGAGGATGTGAGGTCCAGTCACACCTCCTGGGGTTTTTACCAACTCCTCTTCATTGGGATGCATCGCCCC
>NW_010230211.1:0-409 GCF_000690775.1 Eurypyga helias | reverse complement strand
TGGCAGGGCAGCAGCTGCCTGGGCAGTGGGTTTCTCACTGATCTCATGCGCACTGCTAATCCATTTTTACTGTAACTCTGAGAAATCAATGCTGTGAAGCAGTTCTTCTGTGAACTTCCCTGGATTCTCAAGCTCTTCTGCTTAGACTCCTACTTCAGGAAATTTGGGCTACTGGGGATTAGTATCTGTTCAGCCTTTGGAATTTTTTTTTTCTTTCCATTGTGCTCTCCTCTGTGCAGATCTTTACTGCTGAGGATTCCCTGTTAGAAGGGATGGCACAAAGCTCTTTCCACGTATCTCCCTCACCTGCTCATGGTCTCACTGCTGATCAGCACTGCCATGTTTGCTTACCAGAAGCCCCCTTCCATCTTCTCTCAATCCATAGATTTTGTACTGACACTTCTGTACT
>NW_010230210.1:94793-95052 GCF_000690775.1 Eurypyga helias | reverse complement strand
GATGATGCAGCCGGTGAAGTTAGGGTTAGGAGCTGCGAAGGCAGAACCGGACCCCAGCGAAAGGTCCCCAGATCCCCTCCGTGACCCCTATATCCGTTGGGGTCCACCGTGTGGGCAACGAAAGGGCAGTATGTCACAAAAGAGCCCAGGCGGCCCTTGCCCACCCCCGGCTTGCACCAGTCGCACATAAATCTAGAGCGGGATACTGGGTGTTCCTGGCAGCTGGATATGGCGGGGGGGGGGCGGGCCGGTCGGGCAA
>NW_010230210.1:93457-94681 GCF_000690775.1 Eurypyga helias | reverse complement strand
CTGCTCGGGAAAACTTTCTGCGGGTGGTGGGAGCCGCCGGAGGGACACCGCACAGCCCAGGGAGGCTTTGCACAGTGCGCCCGGGGCACACACCCCTCCTGCGGAGTTCCCGCTGGTATTAATTTCTCCATTGCCAGTTCATACGGATAGGAGAAACGTCCTGGACCCAGCAAATCCGAGCGGCTGAGCGCAGAGTCCCAGGAGCTCTGTCTTTAAAAAGCTGGGGCTTGCAGGGACTTTATGGCAGGAAACATTAGGATAGAGAGGGGGTTAAGAATAAATCTTGGGTCCTTGGCTTGGGTCCTTCCTAAAGCATAGCCTTCTCTCCCCATATTCCTATACCTGTCTGCTAGAAGGCAGAAAGCTTCCATCAACCTGCTGAGCTCCCTCAGGCATTTCAGGGGCAGTAAAGCCTGTCCTTGCCTATCGTGGCCAGCCTGGCCCCTGCCTGTCCCCCGGAGGCGTTTGCCGGGAGCAGTGGATGGGGAGCAGGACACAGCTCCTGGGGCACGGGGTGGGAGGGCAGCTGGGAGCTTGTCCCCTCGCCCAGCGCCCCTTCCTACCCCGCTGGCACCAGAGTCTCTGCGAGAAGCTCGGCAAAGGTTTCTCCCCGTACATGCCCCATCCCGGTTCCCTGCCCGCCTCTCCCCATGCACACGCACACGGAGTACCCAGCCCCGGCAGGCCGTGACTTACCAGGTTGACTGGGTGGATGTAGCCATTTTCGTACTTGTCGTTGGCCAGGATCTGCCTCAGGTGAGCGATGTAGCTGGAGGCCAACCTCAAGGTGTCCAGTTTGGAAAGCTTGGTGTCTGGGGGCACCCAGGGCAGGGTGGTCTTAAGCCTGGAGAAGGCTTTGCTAAGGACCCTCATCCTCGCCCTCTCCCTGGCGTTGGCAGCGTTTCTCTGGACCTGCTTTCCCTCCTGGCTCACTCCATTTAAAGGGCTCTTCTTGGGGGGAGCTTTTTTCCTCTTGCCCGAGGCCCCTCTCCCCTTCTGAGGGGAGCCATTCTCGCCATTGGATCCCTCCTCGTTGCTCGTTGCTCTCGGTGGATGCCCCAAACTCTTTGCTAGTATCCATTTTCAGGCCATCGCACTCCAGCATCTCCACCTCCTGCAGATCTTCCACATCACTGAGGGACCCAGTGGACATGGTCTGGGAGATGCCAAAGGACCAGTGGGAAGAGGGGAGGGGGGAGGGAGGGAGGGCAGCTCCTCAAATCT
>NW_010230210.1:36547-93391 GCF_000690775.1 Eurypyga helias | reverse complement strand
GCTAAGGCACGATACCAGTCCAGAGAGGATCCCTGCCCTCCCACCCCCCAACCCCGCTTTGCCCGTGTTTGAGGGAGGGAGTCAGCGTGTGTGAGAGAGGGAGAGAGAGAGAGAAAGCCGAGGAATTTAGTGAGGACACTAGTAATTTATCTGGGGGATAAGAGAGGCGGATCCAGCCCAGGGGAGGGGCCCTGCCCGCTGAGCACACCACATCCCCAATCACAGACCTTTGCACAGGACTGGGAATGAGGTATCCCGGCAAGCCTTTGCCGAGAGCTCAGAACTGGGATTCAGATCTTCACAACTGGAGCAAAGCAACTTTCTCTGTCTCTCCCGCCTGTGTCTTTCTATCCTCCCCCTTCCTCCTCCTCCTCTTCTCCTTCCCTACTTCCCTTTCCAGCCCAGGGTTGCTCTCCCCCTCCCTGCCTCCTAGATGACCCAGGCAGTTGGTGTCATGATTCTTGATGAAAGCCAAAATGGGTCGTGAGCAGAGGGAGAGCAGCAGATCCACCAGCCAAACCGTCCAGGGAGCTCTGTAATGTGTGCTGTCGAAATGCTGTCCTGTAACCTAATCTGGGGGAGATTTGTGCATGATTATATTTGTGAACGCATCCTGTCCAGCTCCTAGTGTATTCCAGGAACGGAGCGCTCTGGCCGGCAGCGTGGACCTGGCTGTCACAGCCCAGGGGCTGGATGCAGGAGGATCTGTCTTTTTCCAGCCCTCCTTGCTGACCTCCAAGTCATGGTCCCCTCTTACTCTTGGAGTCCCCTCCAGTTGTAAGCATCCCAGAGGCTGTCCCATCCGCAGGTGTGCCGGGTGGCCGAGATCCTAGCAATCCACAGAGCCAAGGGCGAGCACCGCACCGCTGGGGAGGTTCAGGGTGGCTGTGGATGGGGCGGCAAGGGTGTGCGCTGAAATGAGGGAGAAGGCGGGGGGCTATCGGATGGTAGGCATCGCACAGAAAAAAGCCCTTTCCTCGGTGTGTTGTGACGGAGTGGATGCCAGCGTTTCGTTCTGCCGTACTGGTGGAGCGCTTTGCCTGCTGATCCGTGCGTGCTCAAAAATTGTGGAGTTTTGCCTGACTAAAGAGGCGAGATAAGGCCCCTTCAGTGGGAGCAGAGGGAGCGAGGGCATGAGGCTGTGCTCTGCAACCACTGAAGCCAAACATTCCCAGCGTTTTACCACTGGTGCGGAGGAGCGGGTCGCTGCGTAGTTTGAATGCACAGACATGTGTTGTAGTTGCCGTCTTTATGCACGTGTGCATTCAGTCTCTGCACAGCAGGCTTTTAACAGAAGTTAACCTTGGCTTAGCTCTTCTTCCTCTACAAGTAAAATCTTCTCCTAAACTCCCATGTGGAGCCCAAAGAGGCCTGTGAAGCGTGAACTTGCTCCCGTAGCTCCTTCCCTTCTCAGGTGTTTCCTGAAACCTCTCACAGGTCTCCAGGCAGTCTGGATTTTGAACCTAGGAGCTAAAGAACTGGGCACAATCTGCACATGGGACCTTCCTGGACACAGTGACTGATCAGATGTCAGGAGCAACTCCTCTTATTCAGCTGCTTACCTGAGGATTCACATAGCTCTGGACAAAAACGTACAGCCTGAGATGTCACCTTGGCATGCAGTGGCTTGGGAGTTAATCCAATGTCACTGGAGCCACAGGAAAGTCTCTTACTGATCTGTGTGAGCATCACATCGGGTTTTCTGTTTGCACTAAAGAAAAGACAAACAAACAAAAATTACAGAGGGCCAAACTGGTATGTTTGCCAAGGGCTTCGTGCTTTAGCAGGAGGCAGAGTGTCATTTTTGATAACTAGCAAGGAAGTCTTTCCTATCTCTTGATCCATCTTGATTCCTTGGCTCACATAAGCCAGAAGAAAAAGGACAGATCTAAACTCTAAACCACCTCTTTACCGTTTGGCTGGAAGATAACACCTTCCCACTCACAATAGGATAAGTACATTAAGATATCATATCTCCAAGCTCTGGGCTCTTGGAAATTCACTAACCTCTAACGTCATGTTATGTTAACTGCACCCTGTTTGTGTTTTCTCTGTGTATAAACTAAACAGATTGTCAGCCTATCAGCCCTAATTAATGAATTAGCTTTGCTTTTTTTTCCCCCCTTTTTTCTTTATAACATCCTTGTTGCAGATCCAAAATATTACTAATCACCAGTACAGAGATTTATGAGCCTACTTATTTTCTAAGCTTGATTGTTGTTTGTGCAGGTGGAGATTTAAATGGCCATATCCACTGCAGAGATTTATAGTCCAAGTGATTGATGTTAGAAATGAGCTACAAGACTCCTACTGGAGCAAGGATGACAGAAGACCAAGTTGAAGTTGCTTGTGTCTCTAAGCACGAGTGACCAGAAAGCATGAATGACCAGAGAGCGCGAAATCCTATCAAAATTTCAGCATCAGCAGCTCCCAGAAGAATAAAACAACAAAAAAGTATATACTCACCTCCTTTCTATCCCTTATTTTTAACTTTACCTTAATAGGTTCTAAAAATTTGTTGTAAAAGCAGGAGGAATGATCTGGCTTCTTAAAAATGCCTTTAGTATGCTGCTACATGTTCATTCTGAAAATCAGGGTATACATACATGTGTGTTATGAGCCTTTAGAATTGCCACACATTTATAGCTTGTACTGACTTACATACATTTTTGAGTCCTCAGAGCCTGTAAAATGCATCTAATACAGATCACACACTTTTGTGGAGACACAGGATGCATTTCTGTATTCATTTTCTGGAGATTATTGTGTGTGTGTACGTTCACATCCTTGTAATATAATGTCCTTTGAGTCCTTGATGCATACAGACTATTACATGCTCTTTTAACAATATAATCATCCCCTTTTCCCTCTCCAAAGGGGCCAGCATGGGCAGACCTAAAAAACTCTATCTTCCAATCTCTTGGTAACTCCTGGTTCCTTACTTGTTACATGAGTTAAACCTCTCCTTTTCCAACCTTCCTGCTCCTTATGTCCCTCCTGGCAAGCCCAGGACTTGCGCCCCTAATCTGGCTCCTGGTTTCAGTCCCTCTCCCGTCACCTGAATTGCCTTGCCCAGTCCTCCTGGCTCTTGTTCTGAATTGCAGTCCCAGTTTGCAGTAGAGACTGACGAGGTGGAGACCAACCCAGTCCTGTGGGAAGGGTAAAGCTCGGATGGCTGCAGCCACTGCGGCGATGGCGGCATCACTTCTCCAGTTAAATGACTGGGAACACAGACTAGCTGCTGGGTTAATAACTGGCTGGGAAAGACAGATGGAGCTAAAGTCCTTTTGGCCTTTCAAGTACATTCGCTTTTTCATTCATGTTTTAAAAAGGAAGTTGCAATGCTGGCATGGGGAACATCAGTACAAATCTGTGGATTTGCCCTGTAGATGACTTTCTCCTCTACATTGCTCTGGCTACACAGGAAAGTGCATCTCTCTTCTACTTCTGGGTGAGACCTACTAAGCCATAAGTGCATTTAGGACATGCCAGGGCTGCCGGGGCAGAGATTCAGAGGCCTGATCTGAAGGGTGTCAGCGGGGCGATGTCATACATAGGCTTATGCCGGTCTACTGAAGGTTACAGATTTCCCCTGGAAAAAAAGCCCCACTTTTTAATGCCTTCAACCTTCCCTTCCCTGGGCTGAAATAACACAGTAATTTGAGAACGGCTGTGGAACTTGAGGCCAAGAGTTCTGCAAGTGTCTCATGATTTTGCATGGCATGGCTTGGTTTTTTTGTTTAGTTTTGTTACTTTTTTTTTTAATGTTCTGTGTCATTTATCAAGGCTTTTTATTTTCACTGTGCATTGAATAGTCACCCAAGAAAAACCTCAGATCACCCACAGATAAGTATAACCGGTAGCTGATTTTAAAACTCTTTGCCCAAGTATAATACAGGTGCTTTCCTATATTTGGAGAACAACCAAGGAAGTCACCCACAGGCAGCCAGCTGATCGTGAATCATGTTCATTCAGGTTTGAGAATAATTAGGAATAACAGTGCAACCAGATTAGTGTTTTCAAGTTGCAATTAAAAAAAAAAAAATCTGGCTGCACTGAGATTTCTCCTGCTCACCCTTGGTCTCACCTGGAAAATAAGTAAAATTGTGGAGGGACTTCGGAAGCATATTTTTACATACCTTAAGTGAAATAATACCAAAAATATACTATTATATGTGAGTAATACTAATAAAAACTAATACTAATAATATGATACTGCTAATATTATTATAGTACTGTGATATTTCTGTGATAGGATTCTGTCTTGTTCATTGTAGAGGATGGACAGTGCTGGGAAAACGGTTGTTTTTAAGAGTGGAGTCGCTTTTCAGTGGGGCCAGGGCACTGAAACCCTCCCACGGCTCCTTTGCAGCGCTGTGTATCTGTTTCTGGTCACAGTTGTGGTTTGAAAGGTAAAAGACATTGTGATAAATAACATGAAGCAATACACAAAGAGAAAAAATAATGTCACTGCCAAGACAGTAAAAAGGCTGTCCTGGAGAACTGATTGTGTGTGATACCAGTGTCACTACCCCTCTTCAAGAAATCCCACCTTGCTTCAAAGCCCTGAGAAATCAGAGCTTTGTGACAAACTATTGTAGAATAGTTTATTGTGAGAATAAAAACCCATGACAATATTTCTTTCTTTTCTCATTAAGAAATGCCTGAAAGTTTTGCTGATACCTAGAATGGAAAAAATTCAGTCTGACTGGTTACTGATTATACAATTTAAAAGGAAATAAACTGCAGCTTCAAGAAAATTTATGTAGAAATTCATGCAGCAGCCATAGCTCATTTTCATGTGAGTTTTTAAACCTCAAAATGTCACAAACCTAAAACCATGGAAACTTTGGGAAATATAGTTAAAAAAAGAATTTCTTTAGTGGATATTGAAAAAAATACTTAATGAAACTCAAAATATTAACTCCAGATGTTATATTTTAATCCTTTTTGTCATGTTGCTGACAAAATCTGTGACACATATAGGTAGTGCTCTTGGCTAGCACAGGGAGAATCTCTACATGTTATAACTGGATGATTTCTACCACCCTGACTTAGGCCATCTGGTACCTTTTCCTTTGAGTAGCTTCATAAAAATCAGCAGGGCTGCTGTCAGAGCAGTGAACAAGGATGGCAAAAGCTGTCTCTGTAGAAACAAAGTCATCATTAAATATCCTAACGCCTAAGAGAGATACTGACAACAAAGTCAGCGTCCTAATCGTGAAGGATGCGTCGAATCCTGGTGTGACTCACTTCCCCCTCCTATGCCAGGTCTCTAGTGAGGATTTCTGGCACTGCTGCTGTGTTAAGCAATGTCCTGCAAAGGATCTATCGCCTCGAATCTGCGTACTCCAGAAACAAGAAGCATGTAA
Organism: Eurypyga helias; assembly: GCF_000690775.1. Lineage (NCBI taxonomy): Eukaryota > Metazoa > Chordata > Aves > Eurypygiformes > Eurypygidae > Eurypyga > Eurypyga helias. The sequence goes on along the minus strand of NW_010230210.1, from coordinate 88,019 downwards.
ACTGTAGAAGTTATCGGAGCAGAAACAAGACAGTGAATCCTCAACACGAGCGCTGAGCCCAAACTTTCAAGTAACTTTTCATATAACATGCAAGCAAATCTGCTTTTGCTGGATGCTTGTAGGAAGGAAAACCTAAGTAAGTGACTGAGTCATGTTTGTTTTATACTGCACATTTATTCCTATACAAAAGGAGACTCATAGACAGTGAAAGAGGTATCCTCTTCCATCTCTACTGCAGGGGCTATTACTATCAGCTCCTTCCAGGATGCATCTCTAAAATATTACTAGATAGCTGACGCTGTAAACTGCAGACTCTTTTATGAAGTGGTCAAAAGAGAAATATGCAAAAAAGCCAATATATCTTATGCAAAATTATCACTGAAGGATTAAAGTGCAGACATAACAGTTTTATTTTGAGTGTCTCTTTCCGTGCCGTTTCTTTGTTGGCTAATCCTTTGCATTTTTGTGGTTTTAAGACACGATGAAATTTGTCGATAAAAAAATAAGTTCTCTTTTGCCTTCCAATAATTAGCACATTGGATAAAGTTTTGGCAAATAGAAGAGTTTTGCTTCAGAGGGAAATCTGGAAAAGAAAGACACTTTGTAGGGGAGTGGCAGGAAGAATGTCAACTATTCTGTTGAGATTTTATTACTTGTACTGTTTACAGCATGATATACATGCATGTAGACACAGATTTTCTGAAATTCCTATTCACTTAAAAAGCTCTCAGCTTCTGAAAGTCGGGTTCCCACAGCATCCATCATTAAATGCAGTAGGTTGGCCTATGTCCTCCATTTCCATCCAAATGAAACATCACATGCTGGGACCCAGACACTCTGTGGGCTGCTTTACACTGCTGCAGGTCGAATTGGCCACAGTTCGTGATGTTGGACTCCCTGCACTCCATTTGTCATGGGGGCTTTGCATTTTACCAGCTCTGATAGGTGGCCACATTAAACCTTTAAACACACACGCCTGGCTGCAATGACATCAAAAGGAGTGACCATACATAGCTGGAAAAATATTTAGGCCACAAAAACTGATATAATAAAACAGCAGACTGGTAACGTTGAGTTATCCACATGTGCGTTTGCACGCAGGGATTCACCTGACACAGCAGTGAGCTGAAGATAGTGTGTGTTGTAGCTGGGTCTTGAATGGAAACGTTAGTTGGCAAGGCAGAGCAGATTACACGTCCTGCTCAAGTGACATAGAAAGGCCAGAGGCACTGTGCATTTCTTTTGACTCTGACAGGCCTTATACATGCCTCACAGACGGTGACTCCCAGAGCTCCTGGAACATCCCCAAAGTGGGGTCATGGCACTTTGCCACAGTGCAGTCCTCTGGTTTTATGGCGCGTATCATAGTTCATACTACATATAGAAAATGGTGTTGTTTTAGAAAGTGGTATTGCAAAAGCACGTAATAAAAATCTATTTAAGTAATTTGGAGGAAGTAAACAGCTTTAAAAATGGAACAGGGGATAGTGTAAAAAGACGACTATAAATGTGGGTTACAGTGGAGTCCCATGAGACTGAGGAAGTACCAGAGAACTGAAACTACAGAAGCGAGGGGAGAAGACACCCCAAGCATGGGCTGTGAAGGAGTCCTCTTGCTCTCTTTTCCCTCCCTACTTCTCTCTTTTTTGTGTGTACAGATCTGGTGTAATGCTCCGACTGCCTAATATTCGGTTCTTAACTGGAGGTGTGACTAAAAAGCTGGTTATAGGAGTAAACCAGAGATGAGCCATCAGGCCTTCCTCTAGCAAGGACTAGCAGGCCCTGCCTGCTTGTACAGTTCAGTGAGGAGAAATCGAAAACGATGCCAAATAGCTGCTCTGAGTCCATCCAAAGCAGAAAGGCCAAGTTTTTAAAAACTGCTGGCAAGATAAGGCCTCCGTTCCAAGGGACCAACCATTAAGGCAGCATTTTTTTAAAAAGAAATAATGATATGGGACTCAGATATATATCTACTTATGTTTTAAGATCAGATGGGATGATGGCTGAGGGTGGTGTGAAGAGATGAGATATGTTATCCATAACCTCCTGGTTTAAAACAGTAACAAAGGACTTTGTGGCTAACTGAAAGATTTTCATTTGGATGCCTTATTTCAATCTCCCTATCACTTCAACTCTTTCTACCCTGCACAATAGATCTCTATTAGCCAAAATTTGGACCAAAATAAGGTAGATCTTTCTTTGTCACACAGGTCATTTGGATTACATAGTAAATTTACTAGATATCACATACCATTTACCATTTGCCAAAATTTGGTGGCAGAAATATCGATCTGTACTGAGAAAGGCCTGAACAAAGATGTACGTGTGATAGCTATGAGTTGTATTGACTGTAATTTCCAAAGAGTGGAAAAGAAGACATAGATGTGTGACATAGCATCCACAAGTGTTCTCCCAACACTGCGGATGAATTCCTCAGAAAGGCTTTCCACACATGGAAAAACCTCATTGAGGAGCTGCTTAGCCAACATGTTGAGCACAGGGGCTTCAAGGGGATTTGCAATGCAAATTTCCACAGGGTGCCAATGCACACAGGACACCTGGAGCCAGCTTGGGCTTTCCAGGGCGAGAACCATGTTTTGTCCTGAAGAATAAGCAATTCCAGGTAAAGCCTCTGTGAGCTGCCCCGTGTAGCACCCATAACAATGCACCATGTCACCTTTGCATTTCTCCTCTCCTCATGCCCTGGTTAACTTAGTCTTTCACCTCTCCTTGGCAGTGCGTAGCCAGAGACCTCTGTGGGATGCAAGCCCTAGGTTGTTCCCATGTTTCCAAGTGTCGGTGGAATTAGTCTTACAGCTAGTGGCTCAGTGATATGTGTAACACAGCCTCGCTTCTACAATTGATGGTGCAATTTAGTGAAGTGCAAACTGGGCTAATTTAAAAGAGGCAGGCTCTTCTTTGATTAAGGTGCTAGCCAGAGACCCAGGGTATGTGGGTTGATTTTTCTGCCATGTTACAGGCTTTCTGGGGGACCACAAAAGGGGGATCCTTTCTCCTACAGTTCCTCAGTGGTGAAAAAGGGATGAGAACACTTCCCTGTCCTACAGAAACATTATGAGGGGCTTAGGCACTATGGTAATGGAGACCAAGGGTAGGTAAGATAAATAACTTGATAGTTGCAAGAAAATGATTGATGTTACAATACTACAAATATGTTGAAAGCCTAAAATATCTTTGTGATGTCTCCCCATTTCTTGAAATGCCAATTAACATTTTTCACTCAGATACCTGATGTTTACATTGGCGCATTTTTATGCTCACATGTCTTACAAAATGGATACTTGCCTGACTTTGTTTTTAGATGAAAGCACTCATCCCTCAACCTCATAGTAATTCTGAAAGATAGAAAAGCTTCTTTCATAGGAAGAAAAACAATGAGGTTTGATCGTGTTAGTGATGAGTGACAAGCCAAAAGTTTAATAAACAGACCACGAGTACCATCCTTGGTAAGGCTATAGCAGAAATAGCAAACCGCTATTGGCTAAATTACTCCAAAGTCCCCAAGCTCTCCGTGAAGAAAAATAAAGTGTTACTTTGGTTTCCTGTAATCCTTCCTCAGTAAAAACACAGGACTCCCTTAGGAGAGTTAAAATCTGTTACTAGGCTTTTTTAATGTCTTCTTGTAACTAATTGTCTCTTCCATGAAGGCTCTTACTTCCTTGAATCAAGGGCTAATGCAGACTCTCAGGGTGCAGTGGGGCTGCAGATAAGTCAGCTTTTAAGCCCATCTTTCGGTGTCCTCTTTTTGAGCTCCCCCGCTCCACCTCACTGGTTCCTAATACTCCCTCGGCACTTACCCGTGCGGTAGCCATGTGCAGGATAGCGTGCTCTGGAGGCATCTCGTACGAGTGTGGGAAGCAGCCAGGCAAGCTCAGCAGTGTGCTCGGTACCACAACCAGCACATAGCTGGATTTGTTAGGAGGAGGAGTACCGCTTCATTTGCTTCCCTGATAGCAGAGCATACACTCAGCTCATCAGAGCAAACTAGCTGTTTCTTCTCACCTGAGGTACAGCTTTTTCCTACAGCCGTATACATCCTGACTGCTTTTGTTTCCCAGCTTTGTGTGCCACCCTTCCCCTTTTCAGTCTTGGTGTCTCACGGCAGATTTGTAATTCTTGCAGTTTGTTCCCTGTGTGGACTGTTTCTCAACAGTTTAAATAGCTGATTTAACTCAAACTGTTAAAGGAACTTCTTAAATAATATTCTTCATTTTCCATGACTGAATGGTAAAAGCACTTATTTGTAAGTCCATAAACTGCATCTGAGCTGAGTTTGAGCTCCTTGGTATGCAAAAATGATTTTTTTTTAATGAATATGTAAATGTATTTATGAGCACAATTGTATAGGCAGGGCTAAAAAAGGAGTCCCTTTGATATTAAACTGACTTTAACATAAGTGGCATGTGATGATACATGTGTTGAATATAGCAGCTGTAACAATAGCCAAGTAATTTCTTTAGTGATCTGTCCCTTTCAATTCTGAACTGTCTTTGTTACAGGAAAGTTGTAAAATACATATCTTGCTACTTGAAATTCTTTGTTTTCCTTTTAAGAAATGGATGAGGAAAGCTAAACAGCTCCAGGATATACAACCCAATACAAGGTGTTGGAGAGGGGGGAGGGTGGTTCAGTGATGAATGACCAGTCGTTCAATTGTTTTCTTTCTTGCAGAAATCAGAGACAGAGTACAGTTTATCTTACCCTGACTTTTAGCAAGACAGATTGCCAGGCAAAACCCCCGGGTTGAAGTCATCCAACCACCAAGTAAAGAGACCATTGCTGTTACCTTTCCAGGAGTCACCCCCACTCCCAGCGCCTTTTAAAAGTCTGTGGTGTTTCTTGCTGAGGTTGTAACATGAACTTTAGCTACTTTCACGCCATTTTTATGCTGAACGCAACCTAAAATGATTCACCTGGGGCCCGAAACCTCTGCTGTTAGACAGGCCGACATCAGCTCATCCTTGTGCATCCCTTGCAAACAACACTCACTGACATGGAATCCCCCCTTGTGCCATGTTTAATGCCCACCACGCTTTCTTTCAGCTGCCACTGAACTTGATTTCCTCCGCTTTGAAACCTTCAGGCCTGTGCCGCTATACTGGTATCAGCCAAACCTCTCTTCCACCACACGGGTGGGCACGGGGAGGAGAACTGCGTGCTGAGAGAATAAAATCCCTAAATAATAACAAACTAACTCCAAGGTGGGCTGTAATTCTCCCAGGTTTTTCCCGCACTTCCCTTTAGTTGCATTTTTGTTATTACCTCCATTCCAGTCATTTGGAAAAAAGACTGCTGGACATGGCATTCTGAATTTTTCCCATCTGGATCTGAGAGGCAACACAGACCTTAAGTGGGCTTAATCATGTCCTGAAAGTGCTTATTTCCCTATGACAGCTATAAGTGGATCAGTAGCTTAATTCAGCTCTGAAGAAATCGAGCCAAAGTGCACATTATTGAACTGTTTGATAAAATTCGGAGGAGCACAAAAGGCAGGACAGACAGAAAGAGTTAAAAGGGAAAGATGGATGCAGTTGCAGTATCTATTACTTGCAAGTGACCATAATGTGTTTATACAGCTCTCAGCCAGGGTAGCGGATAATTAAAGGGAAGAGCTGACACTAGACACTACACCACCTTATACACTATGGCACGGGGAAAGTCACGCACGTGGGATCGTAAGAAAACAGCAGCAGATTCCCTCCTCCTCTTATTGCCATGCTCAATCTCTTCTCTTTTGCAGTCAGAAGGATGCCTGAATTGTCCGCATTGCTGTGAGGGAGTTAAAATATACAGCTAAAGTTCAGGTCCAGATCAATTCTCCTGCATGCAATTATTTTACAAATTCTGTCGGCAGCGGGACAAACACCTTTTCCAGGCTCCAGGTCAGCAGGACATACCCTCCGCAGCATAGATCTGTCCCGTGAGCTCTTTGCTACCTGCCTGTTCCTATAGCTGTGGACTAGACTCTTGGCTCAGACTTGCCTTTTGGTGAGATCAAGCATAGATTTGAGCCACCGATGACCAGCTTCTGGGTGGGTAGAGAAGTCTTGGCAACGATTTCTGTGGGTGTTTGTGATCAGGAGAGTGATTACCTGGTCTCTGGCCATGTGAGGGGTCAGAGAAGACCATCCTCCCTCTGGACTGCCCAGACCACTTGGCCAATTTGTCAAGAATCCCATAGGATAAATAGCTGTCTCCAGAGACCTTTATAGTGACAAATCCAAATAAATCAGAGTCACTTTTACTGAGCACTTCAGCAGACAGCTCAGATTTAATGAATCAGCCTTCAGACCCCCAAGGAAGATTTTCTTTCTCAAGCCTAAGGCGAAAAAATAAGTGCCAAAATTTGCTTCCAGGGTAAAACTCTTATCAATGCAGGTTGTGATTTTTTGTGATTGCAGTTACCAATACCTCTAACAATGTTTTAAAACACACTGAGAATGCAGCAAAGAGCTCTCAGGATAAGCTGTATGATTGGTGTGCCCAATGCAGAGAAAAGTAGGCTGATATGGATCAGATGATTTTCCTCATCAGTGATCGGGGATGGACTTTGCATTCCTTTACTAGTGCCCTTCTGCACTTTTGGCTGGACCTCGCCACCAACAAAATAAAAAAAAAGAAAAAGGAAAAAAAAAAGAAAAGGGAAAACAAAAAGAAATGAACCCTAAACTCCCCCCCACCCCGCCCCAAAAAAAAGTCATCACACTGATAAAACTTTGCAGGTTAGTCATTGTGGGTCATTCAAACAGTTTTAAGGCTTAACATGTTGATCCCCTTTAAAAACTTCCATCTCCATTTCCTTCCCCCCTTTGGGATCCATCCAGATGCCTACTCAAATACCTGCTGGCGCCAGAGGAAATTCTCCTGTAACGGATACCCTGTGATGTAAAACCAATATTTTGTTTCTAGGGTCATCCCTTTCACACCCCCACAGATCCTCTTGCTTCACCAACCTGCCTCTTGGTCAAGCCAAAACATGAGAAATCGTGAATCCGAAGGGTGGGATTTCGGAGCAGTTTAATTGACTTGGTGATTGCTAACCCACACATTTCCTCAGCTTCCTCCTCCTGTTGTGGTAGCCTTGTCTGATAATTTATGTCAGGTTAACAGGCTGCCGGGCAGATACCTCTGCTCACAGTTCAGCAAATAGAAAGAGAGTAATTTAACCCAACCCAAAGCATTAATGATGAACAGGCTGATGACACCTTTTCAGATTGACTATTACCTGATGCGAAGTCCTCATAAAGTTAAGCAGCATCTTTCAGTGGTAGAATGTGAGTATGTGTGTGTGAGGATCCACTCCCAGGTAAGACAGTTAATTAAAAAGTAGTTTTCAGTATCATTCACGTGCAGACGAAAAGGGCAGAAACATTTCATTTGTGATGGTTCCTCATCAGTGGCGTAGGGAATCATGTTGGCAATGAGTGGGTCAGTATTTGGAATTTGATCAGGAAATTCTTGGTTCGACACTTTATCCTATTCTACTTTTTGGTTTTTATTTGTGTTCTCTGGCTGCTCATACACTTTACATGATAATCACCAAATTGCTTTATATTAGTGTAGTGCAGTACAATGAGCTTTGTTAATTGTCGTATGAGATACATAAGAAGGAGTGTTTCAGAAAGGACTGAAAATAAGCAGTCTTTTAAAGTGACATTTTAGGTGCTAATTTCCTCATTTGGCCTTATAATACATAATATGGGTAATACCTTCTGGTTGGTAATTGAAGAAAACAGTTAAGATTATTTATTTATATAAAATAGTCAATCCTACCTTTTATGTAAGTTTAATGAAGCTAAGTGCAAGGATAAAATAACAAGGAATCATTTCAGGACCCCATAATTGGATTGGACCTGAATCTTATTTAAGAAACTTTTCTTTTTAAATTTTCCTCATAAAGGAAATAAATAGATGACTTTTTTTTCCTCCTTTCAATCTTGTAAATAAAAAATGATATAATGAGAATGTCAGGAAACAAATACTCTTTTGTCTGTGACTGAAAAAAAGAGGCCGTAAAAGAAATTCTTACAAAATGGCTGCATGTAAGACTTCACAATAGAGTGGGCAATTTATTGCACTAGAAATCTGTCATCCAAAATCCTGCAGAATACGCCAGAATCCTTGTTCACTTCTTAAAAAAGTCTCTTCCATTCTGACATAATATATTGCATAAAGTACAAGAGAACAAGGGTAAAAATATGTTTTTTTAATGATTAAATACTGATCTTGTTCCAATTGAGTCAATGGCAAAACTCCATGGAATTGAACTGAATATATGGGTATAGATAAGATGTTGTTTACTGTGCTCTTGCTTTTTCTGAGAGCAAAATGTAAATGAAATATATTTCTTGCACAAATTAGATTATCCCAAGTCATCTGCTGACTCCTGCTTAAATGAGAGCACAGGGATCTCTCCATGTTCTCCATGATCTGCAATCCCTTATATCCATGCAGGCTTAAGGACACTCTTGCGACGGTGTCAATTGGCTGTTGCACCAAAGAACACATAACACAGACATGGAACACAATTTCGTGAGATTTTGCTTGTAGATGTAAATGCATGTAGCATTAATAACTTCTCCCAGCCCACTTTCAACTGCAGCTCCATTTTTCTTTTTTTTTAAAGCAGCAGAGTCTTGCAGGGGTTTAGCCCAGCCACGGGCATGGGGAGAACAAGGTTTTCCTCCGTGTGTCACAGATGAACTGGAAAATGAGCAGGAGGAGCACAATCTGCATCAGTGGTGCTGCAGCTCACTCGCCAACAACTGGGTGGACACTGGCCAGAAACCAAAAAGAGAAGAGAAGTAAACAGCCTTGAGTTAGGTTCTGCCAGCATCAGCCGTGTAACACGTGGTAGAGGTGAATGGAGGTTGTGACAGTGGTGGAAATTATTCCTTCCAAGGTAGAAAACAGGAGCAGAGAAAGCAGTGTGTCTCTGTAAGTCCTTGATTTTCCTGAAACACCTCTTTGGGAGGTTAAACTCACAGTTTGCACATCTTAGAATTGAGACTCAACCAGTCCCTCGCAAGATGAAAAAGCAGAATTTGCCAAGAGGGCTCTCATTTTTGTTAACAAAACCTTTGGAAGACAAACAAACAATCTGACAAACCCACTTAATTGTTTCAGTGGCACAAAACGTTAGTCGGCTTGTGTAATGCCTTACCACAGAAACGGAGCTGTGTGACAGAAGCAATTACTTCTGAAACGGGAGGTGGGGAACAGTGCTGCAACTGCTATCGAGCAATGTTATTAGGAAGCGTGAAGGAGTAGAGGGGAGTTGTTTATGATAACCTGACCAAACGATTCCTAAGTTGTTGGCCGTACAATTCATCAGCCCGTCAGGTAAAAAATGCAAGGCGAAGTGAATCAATATGGTTGCCTCCTTCCCTCTCTGGCCCATCCTGGTGGGTGATAGAGCATAGCAGTGTTGGTTTTGACATTATTAGGTTATCCTGAAAATAAATCACTTTTGAAAAGGTGAATAATTGGATGGAGCTTAGCGCTGACAAGCAAAAGGTTAGAGGCGGGGGGGACGGCGGTGTGGGGGAGAGGGCACGGGGGGGCTGTAGCGTCAGAGCTGCAAACCCATTCCAGGAGGCCACCAGCATCTGAGGAGCTGTAAGTCTCATTCTGGTTTGTACTTTGGCAAATGAGTGCGGTTTTTGGTCTGATAAGTATCAAACTGCATTTCTGATTTCGGAAACTATTTTTGATCCAGCAGAGAAATGAGACATACCTTTTCCTGTAATCTAAACTGTGAAAGGTATACCCCTGCCCAATAAAATTAAAAGGTAATAAATTTTGTCCCTATAAAAGGAAATTCCCACTTTTCCCAACATTTAGCTAATCTGTAGAGTTCACTGCCATAAGTGGTCATCAAGATAATATATTGTGGCTGGACTCTTAAAAGAGCTACATAATTTCATGGCCATCAGCAACATCTGTAACTATGCAAAGGAAGATCGTGATAATGGTAATCCAACCTAATATTTTACAGCATAGAATAAACTCCCGTTGAGACCCAGGAAAGACTGGATAATAGACTAGTTATCTGAAAGGTGATTTTAATCCTTCCACTGATGCTTAAGAGACAGGGCACCATCAGACGCAGGGTACCAGACTATTTGCTTGTATCCACTCCTACCAAAGACCACAGCAGTATGTCAAATGTTTGATGTGAACTCGAAATTCATCTAGACATGTCTGAAAGTTTGGTTCCAATAGTGGGTTGTAATTTTTCATTTTTGCAGTGAAGATGTAATGGGGTCAATCGACCATTCCTGGAAACTTTTCTCAATGTGAGCAGTGTGGTTCTGGCGCTGTGTCGGCATTTAAGAAATATATGTTCGCATCCTAATGCCCAGACATTTGCAATGTGATCATGAGTAAATCATGCATAGCTGCATGGCACATTAGCTTCCCTCTCCAAATGAGTGTAAAAATAGGTCTTCTTTCCTCCAGTGTCTTTCTGTCCCATCCATTCCATCTTGGCTTTTCTAGATGAGGACTCTTACAGTAATTTTATATAGTATCTGACACAAAGACACAGCTTACATCCTGAATTTCTTTGGGGTTTACTCATGCAAAACTCTCTGTTGCAATCAGTGGATTTAATTTTGATCTTAACAGACTTTCAGAGGTACACCCAGCCTGTTTGTGGCCCCAATCTACTAAACGTCTTCACCGCTTCAGGAATACACTATGTTTGGGGATTGAAACAGTGGAAAGGATCCTCAAAATGCAGTTCCAAGTAATGTAAAATTCCATGTCCTTCTTTCTTCTTATTTTCTAGCAGGTACTTAAGGGACACTCAGAAATCTTTCTTCCACCACTTCCCCTCCCAAACACCCCCATAAATGTCACAGTTCCTTGCTGTGCACGCTGGTGGTGTGGAGATGGGAACACAACGGGCAGAATGACAGGGGTTGTCTGGCAGCTGAGTGAAAAATCTGTCTTCTAGCCTTTGTAACATTTCTGAGCCAGTCCTTCTCATTCAGAAAATGCATGGTGGGAAATTTATAACAGGAAAACACCAAGAAATGAAATGGGCCATGAGCCATCAGCTCTTAAGGATCCACAAAATATCCAAAGTCTGCACTTCTCCGAGGGAACCCTTATACAGCAGTGCGTTTTGCAACTCCAGGCATGGTTCTGCCACATGCCAAGCCCTGTGGTGGCAGACCCACTTGAAGAGATCCTCACCACAGTCTTCACCATCACAGCTCCTTCCAGTCCTCTTCCCTGCAGCGCTGGAGTTCACGGTCTGTTCTGCGTGATGAGTCAACTGTTTGGGTGGCTCTGCTCCCAAGCAGATTTGTGCCTGCTTTCAAAACAACAGAGAAATATGTCTCCCTTCTTGCTTTTTTAAAAATTCAGACCATTCCCCTGGTCTGGTTTGGAGTTCAGCCCCTCCAGCCATAAAATTGGTATGACTAAGGGGAGGTAAACCCTGTCAAGCAAGGAAGGAATCCCTTAACACTTCTCTGATTTAAAGAATTTGTGCCCTGAAAAAACACCCTCCTGTTAGATAAGGGACAACCCAGAAAAGCCACCATGCATGAAAAGGGGAGGGATATTAAAGGCCGCACTGCTATTCTACTAGTGCTATTCAAATTCATTATCACTACACGATAAAATCAGTCCCATATAGTTATCAGGATTTGGGGCTGTTTTCTTTTTCTGCCACTGACAAATAGGCCAAAGTAAACCAGATCACTGATAAGCCAGACCCCTGGGAAGATGTTCTGCCACACTTGATGCATGGATAGGGCTTTTTGTTCATCACTCAGATGATTTTGTCTTGCAGCATCTGTTTATTTTCCCTCTTCTTTCATTGCCCAAGTTTGAAAGCAGCCTGAAATAGAATAGGATTTATGCTATGATCTGCAAAGCCTGAACTTTTTATTTAGGAGACTCAAAGATTATAAGGCTGAGAGAGGCCTTTGGTATCCTCTTGTCTGACCTCTGCTACAACCCGGGCCATTAGCTTTCTCTGACTTAATTCTTGTTTGGTCTATCTACTGGAAAAACATCCAGTCCTGATTTAAGAATTGTGAGTGGTGGAGAGAATTCATCACAAGTCTCCATGAACTGTTCTTATGGTCAGTTACCCCATCTGTTTGAAAATTTCCATAGTACTTCAGTCTGGATTTGTTGAGCTTCAATTTCCAGCCGTTGGCTCTTGTCCTTGCTGCTCATTTGTAACCCTACATTTCCATCAAGAGTCAGCTCAGAGAATGGCGCTGTAATTAGGCACATGTATATCACTTAGAGATGTTTTCAGTCAGCTTGCCACCTGAGCAGAAATGGGGTCTGAACAGAGTAATGTAAAGGTTTTCTGAGAAACAGGTTATAATTTATAGTAATTCCAAATACAACTGCTTACATTTGCTGTCATCTGAATTACAGACATATGATTTTCCAATACCTGTGGAAACGTAACTCCCACTAGGTGGTTTTAAGGATCTCTGGGTACATTTTTAAATGAGAAATGGCCTGTTACCCAGAGTTGCAGAGGAACCACATTGGCCATTGTTGTCAACTGGATTAAACCAAAAATACTTGATTTCCAAAGTGAATTCAGCAAGTATGAGAGGTCAGAGTGAACTCAGATATCATACTTTTGGTCATATGAATGTATGAATTACAATTGATAAAGGGACTTGAAATCTGTTTCTGAAACGTGCTCTCATGGTATTACAAGATATTTCTCTGATGTGATGACCACTTTCCTGAGGATGCTCTGTCAAATGCTGTCCAGACCCAGGGAAGCATGAAAAGATGTCAGAGATTGGGATGGGGATGATACAGCACAGCCAAGTACCCACAATTTGCCCTTTTAATTGTTCTCTCTGGCAGTATTAGTAACTTCACCCTTTCTAGGTGACAGTCCACCAGCACAGAACCACATTTACTTCAGATGATGCTCTCTGATCTGATTACATACAATACTTTATTTTCTGGTTGCATATCATATTTTCATTGCCTAGATATTGTTTTGCTCCCTGGCCTCTGCTCTCAGCTGTGGATTTGGCTACTGCCAGCATCTTATTCAGCAGTAACTACTTTCCTGAGCCTTGTTGCCTTTGGTCTCAAATACTCTGCCCTTTTTTTTTCCTGCAGTCTGGGAAATCTGGGATTTGTCTAGCCTTCCACTGCCTGGTGACTGAGCTGGGTAATCTCCTCTGTGGGAAGGCTCCTTTCCTTCTGTCCTCAGCTGACGTGAAGACCAGAAAGTTTTGAGCCTGCAGTGTGCCATTCTCCTAGCAGAAACTGAATTGGTGCTGAGAAGAGTTTCCTGAGTATTTCTTGAGACTTAATTCTTTAAGAGTCTTTGGATGTGAAGATCTTGACTAAACCTGAAAAAAGAGGGAATCAAAGACCAGGAGAAAGAACAAAGTATGTGTGTTTGATCCCTGGACGTGAAGACCAGAAAGTTTTGAGCCTGCAGTGTGCCATTCTCCTAGCAGAAACTGAATTGGTGCTGAGAAGAGTTTCCTGAGTATTTCTTGAGACTTAATTCTTTAAGAGTCTTTGGATGTGAAGATCTTGACTAAACCTGAAAAAAGAGGGAATCAAAGACCAGGAGAAAGAACAAAGTATGTGTGTTTGATCCCTGAACTGGTTTTTCTACTGGGAGAGGCAGGTCTGGAAATTGAAGCCATGTTTTCAAAAGACATCGAAGAGAAGCAGTAGTGAGAGTATTAAAACAGTGAAACATAACTCCATAATCCTTTATGGCAATACCTTTCCTCCTGATCTATTTTCCTAATTCAAATAGCCACAGTCTTGTGAGGACCATAGTGGGGACAAAAGAGCTGTCAAGGATCAGTTGCCTTTCTCCGGTTACTAAAGCTCTGGGGACCTAGCGTGCAGGGCAGATAAGATGGTTTGTAAGAGACGCAGGAGAGGGCATTCAGGCCTCTTTGCTCCCATGCGTAGCGGTCATCAGGCAGGAAGAACTGCTTTCTGCATTGCTGTTTTGCGCTGCTTAGTCCTGCTAGCTCGTGAGGCCAGGACAGGCTGTGAGTTGGATCCAGAAAGTTTTCCCCAGTGGATTATGCCACAAGCTAGCGAGGAATTGGCAAAGCATGAGAAAATGCCCTGTGCCATGTGTCCTCTCCCACGCAGAGCAAGCAGAGTAGCTGGCCTAGGAGGGAGCTGTGCTGCCAACTGGGAGTTTTCCTTTGCGGATGATGAATTCTCAGCAGCTATTTAAGATCAGCACAGATGGGGGGTGGGAAGGGGAGAACCTGGCCCATAGGTGGATCATGCTGACACTTCCATGAATATGAACTGGCTACACCAGAGCCAATCCACCAGCATAACTGAGCAGGCAAATTGGTGAAAAGGACTACATTCACATTCAATTGAATGGATGAATGTCCAAGACAACAGTAAAAAGCCTATTGTCACCTTTGGCACTCAGATATAGTCCTCCTGCTCTAACCACCAGCACAGTTTGTTCTTTCAGTGCCACTTGACAACAGCTTGGTGCTAGGGATGGAGAACATTAGATAAAAAATAAATATGAATTTAACTAATGTGCAATTAAACCCTGTAGATGTTCCAGCTAATGATGCTAGATCATTCATCGAGAAATGTTGCGTTGCCAACCATGTGACAGAGATGCAAGGACAACTTACTTCTTAAGGTACAGTAGGATGGTTTGGGGTTTTTTTGTCAGTCAGGTTGATGCAGTAGGAATTAATACTACATATGAATGAACAATAATAATTATTATGCTCTGCAGTTACAAGTTCCAGTGGGTTTTGTTTATTTAATAATTTTCTGGAATAATTCACAGACATTGGCTCCTGTTGTCCAAATATTTCATTTAGATTCAGCTTTATAGCTGTCCTGAATTGTAACTGGTCATCTGGCCGAAACCAGAAGGCAGCCAATTAAATTCACAGGAAAACATTAATCTGAGCTGAAGAATTCAGAGCACATGTGTGCAATCATTCCTCCTTTTACGTAGGCTTTCTGTTCTTCCCCTGCCCCTGCTCCCCCAGCTCCCACTCCCTGCTTCTTGTTTCACTGGTCGAAGGAGAACGTGCCAACTCTAACAGCACTGTCCGAGGGAAAGGAAAATTAACACCAGCTTTGCTTTTGTGCGTTCAGGACCTGGTCCAAGGAGGCCACTAGAGTGAATGTGAGTTTTTCTCCTGCTTTTACCAGGCCTGGGACCTGGCCCAAGCGTTGTATTGCTGACACATATCAGTGCAGGGTGTGAGGATGGAGGAGTCAGGGGCCAGGGCGTGGGTGGCAATGAATGAGCTGCAGGCTGGAAGGGAGGAGTGAAACGGAGAAGGAGGGCTTGCAGGAACTGGGGAGGAGGAGAGGGGAAGTTGGGCAGACTGCGAGCAGACCATGAGGACTTACTGTCTCTTGAGCTGGGAGCTGAGGCTGGTCTCCGTACCCCCCCGCTGCCAGTAAACATCTGGGGACACCCACTGGGAATGTGTATTTCTTGTCTCCTTCTCCCTTCTGTTTCATTCTGTAAGAAGTGTTCCAGCTCTGCTGCACACTTCAGCCCAGCAGAGATGTGCTGTGGCTGCAATGCTCTTCCAGCAAGCCAAGCTGGGGTCACCCTGCTTCCACCTCCTGGCGTCTCAGGACAGAAAGGGAGGTGATGTTTTTCCAAGGAATGGATTGCATCAGAAAACAAACAGACTTACGTCAAAAGGCCATCCAGGTGACAAACTTAAGTACTTACCATCCGGGAAATACCATAGAGGATGGCACTTGCACTGTCACGTTGAATGATAGCTGTGACGCGCAGGATAGGGTAGTTGACAGGACCGCTGCCTTAGGTGTAGCAGAAGGTGGTAGATGGGTGGTAAATGAGGCAGAAGAACATTAAAGTGCCTAGTTAATGGCCATGGCAAAACCGATTCCACCCTTTGCCTGTGCCGCAACACTCCTAAATAATGCTGGGTCCTAGGTTTCCAGAATCAAGAGTCTAGCAATTAAATAGCTTATTGTGTATTTCCCCATTTGCTGGGATGCCACACATGGTTCCTAGGTGGGACTTGCACAAGCACACAGGTCTCAGCAAGAGTCTTGGCATGATCTGAGTTTAAGACGCATTCTAAAAATGCTCCATACACCGGAGAATCGGATCCTGGCTGTTGCGGGAGCTATCACTCCCTGGGCATTTGGTTCCTCATCTTTAACTGGGAATGATTCCATTGCTGACTCATGGGTGACAAGTTTCACAGTATGACATTTCAGTGTCTCTCAGGGTTAGAATTGATCTGTATATGCATGGAAAGCTGTTTGAGTGTAATAAAGTGCACAGATTTATATATACATATATGTGTATATATATGCATGTGCCATATGCATGTGCCGTATACAGTATTCATGAACACTGGTTGAGATATAATAGAAAAGCTATACTATCCCATCCATAAGGGTCTATGTGCAATAAGACACTCTGCCATAATAGTACCATGATGACATTTGGCACTTTTAAACACCCTTATTTATGGACTTATTTATGGACGCAAAGAAATAAGGTTGAACGGGGAAATACATTATCTTCTCAACACCAGAGGGAGTCCATCTGGGATATCATCCACTTATTGGCAAAAGGACTGTGCTTTATTCTGAATATATCCCCCAAATATTTCTCTTTTTTCTCTCCCTCTGTCTCACCTTTGTGTGTGCACACACACATGCCCCCACACACACGCTGAAGTTAAAGCTATCAACACAGATCCATGCCACTTACACGCATGTGTGTGTGTGTAACCAAAGTTGTGCGATGTAGGGTGCTTTGTGCTTTTTGTTTTGATTTGGTTATTTAATTCATAATTCAGTCGAGATCTGAGATACAAATGCTAAGTAGTTTTTTGGCTTGATGTCATGCAAAGTTTTAACACAATGCTTTTGCTTATGGCCTCCGGCCAATGTGTATGTATTGCACGTCATTTGTGGATGCTCTCAGGAAAGAATGTGCAGAATTGCATTTATTTTTTGGCATTATGGGTTGTATGAAAGCTACTTTAATGCTTATCCTAGGCCAGCTATTCAAAAAAATGTAATACTACTCGAATTTTATAAACAAGAGTTTAAACAGGGCTGGTTTATGTTATTGTTACTTAAATTTTACAATGAAGAGGCAACACACTGACCATCAGAAGAGAATCTCAGCTTTTGCTTCCTGGCCAATGCATAAGTTACAGGTATGTTGAAAGCTTTTTTTACTGTTGAGCCCGGTTCCTTCTGACAGAAAGCACACAGGTTACGGATAGTATCCAACTCTCATTTACTTAGCAGTTCTGCGGTCGGTTTCAAAGGCAGCAGAATGAAGTCAAATGTGAAGGACGATCCATAGGGCAAAATCTAACTAGAATGTAAGTAAGCATTTTGGGGGTATGGGCTTCATTTTCACTGTATAGATGTGAAACACCCACCAGTAAAAGCTTTCTGGCTGATGCTTTCTGCAGCATCACATGAAAAATACGCTTTTATAGCAGCTGCATGCAAAATTGAATGCTCTAGCAGTTCAAGAAAGAGATAGCTGGCGGGGTAATTGCCTTGGCTGCCTGGAGTGTAAACCAAAGTTGATCCATGTTCAACACCTGACAACTAGTGTTTAGGAGCCGAGATGTGGACCTCAGTCTGGACATACCTTCACCATTCCAGAAGCCTTTCCCAAACTGCATGGCAGCTGCTGATGACCTGTTCCTGCAGTCCTAGTTCCTGTCACAACTGGGCGCACTACGAGTGCAATCAGTTCTGAGAAATGTCACAGCAGATGCTAGAAACAGAGAGAATTTTGAGGCGAAAGGTGTAAATGTTCAACAACTCAGGCCTCACAGCTTTGTCCTCGCAATCTTTTGTCTAGAAAGAAGGGAGAAAAATAATTACTCACATCTTTGGGTTAAAGCTCTGTGGTGCCCCTCTATTCATGACCCAAACTGAGCAGCACCTTCTCATCTTCGGGTTTTGGCTTGCTCAAAGGAACATTGCTGTAAAATATAACAGACAGGGGCTGCACTAATTTACAGCTGTCTGCAGGCTTCTTAGCAACCATCAGGCAGGGCTGCTAGCTTTCCCATATGTGTTTCTTCCTCCTTCCAATCCAGCCCTTGGCAGAAACTAGGGCTTAAAGCAAGGGAAAGGAATGGCTTGAGGTGATCCTATTCAAAGTCAGTTTGTTCCCCCTCAAGGAGCCTAAAGAGACCAAAGCAGAAAGGAAGGCTAATAAGAGTACCAACTTGGTCTGGAGATATTGATATGATAAATACTTGCAAAACTGCAATAAATACTGAGACCTGAGAAATACAATGAGTGATTTTCTATGAAATGAAGAACCCTTTGAACATGAGGAGTGATGAAAAGCACTGGAATAGTGTGGACCGTTCGGTTTGGGGAGGAACAGATATGTACTAAAATATCTATTAAACATAAGCTCTAGCAACAGCTTTAAAATGCCGACTATTCAATTGATTGTGAAGTGACTTTCAAGTGTGAATATAATTAGTTCTATAAGAAGAGAAAATGAGGTAAGCAAACATTTTGCTTAAAGTACAGCCTTCAGTGACTATGGGGCTGGATAGCTGTGATAACCCAAGGTTGTTGATTTAGAAACAAATACTGATTTCTTTAGAATTTCCTGTGAACAGGTGAAAAAATCAGCTAGAATAACATCATGTATACATTAAGTCAGAGCATAGTATGTTTGGTTAAACCGGTTGAAGAAATGGTTGGAATATTTTCACATAGTGAAAGGACCAAGGTTTCATTTTTTACCTTCAGGAACTTTAGATTTGATTACGTCAGGTGAAGTATTTTTTATTATAGTTGAATGTGAAGATTGATAAAAGAAATCTTATGGGAATGTTATGTTATTATCTGATCATATAAATACTTCTAATCAAAGAGGTTTTGGAGTTTGGGTACTTCCTCTGAATTTCCAAGCTGGATATGCCTGACATTTTGCAGAATATTATCATCATGATTTTTTTGATGGTTTTACACTTTCCTAGCTTCTTGTCCTCTAGATTTCTTTTCTAAGCAGCTATTGTTGCTGTATATCTCCACACTAGCTTCTTTGAGGAAACAGCTTAAAGTCTCTCTAATGAATACAGTGCTAAACACTTCACAATCTATTTCAAGAAAGGGGGAGACTTCTGTCAAAAGAAGTCTGAGGGATCCTCTTCAGTGATGGTTTTTAAGAACCTGTTGAAGGAGCAAGTGTCTGGAATGAAACAGACGTAATTGAACCTCTACTTAGTCAGGGAGTGTTGCAGATGATCTCTGGAGAACCCTTCTATTCTTGAAATACTTTCTAACATGCTAAAGTATAAATAAAGAATTAAATTCCATAAATATATTTTTAAAGTATCATAATTTCTAGAGTTTGATAACATAGCTACAAATTTCTTTGAAGACTTACCATTCTGCGATGTTGCATGTTTTTTTCTTTTTTGGGAATAGCTGCTGAAGACAACTTTTCACTTGATGTTTTTGTATGATGCTGTTGCCACCTTCATTAAATCATCTGGCACTGTGCCAAAGGGTTAACCTTTGATAGTCAAACAGAAAACAGTAGAGGTCTTTGCTCTCACTCGGGCTTTGCTGCGCCTTTTCTAGTGCTTGCAAGATGGACATTATGGCAACACAGTCTGAGAACATCTGGAAGCCTCTTGATTCTGGATACAGCAGCAGTGCTACACTACAATTTTGGAGATTTTTATGCACCATAATAGCAATTGAGCACATAAACAGCCTTCAAGTTTTTTGCGTGAGGGTTCAAGTCATATCAAATCAGAGCAGGCCAGTGAGAGAGGATGCACTGGCCATTAGCAGAAGGGAGTTAACTAGCGATGAAGTCAGGAATGTGCTGACGTCTTTAAGCTGAATAAAGGGGGGTAGAGTGTGGGAAGTCACAGCTTCATAGAGATGAAGCCACTGGTGGGTTAATTAATTGGGGTGGGATGTCTGCACACTGAGGGGAGGAAAGGAGCTTCCTTTGGTACATGTCTAAGTACTGAGCAGCAGCTACAAAGGATTGTGGAGCTAGGGAAAGGACAGAAGAAGTGTTGGGTACAGCTCAAACTGGCAGGGAGCCAAAGAACCTTGTCAGATATTTGTGAAAACAGGCTGCAGCTGCTAGGGCTAGGAGTGCTTCACTGTGTAAGCAGTGTGCTGGGCCTGAGTGAGACCCCACACTGGCTGTACCCACAATTTCTGACAGGGATCCATCTGCCACAGGTCAGATTTTGCATGTGGGGCCTGGTTTGATAACATGAAATGCCATGCAGTGGGCTTCCCACAGTGTAGCATCTCCCCCTGGCCTGACAATGCCAGGTAAAGGACTTGGTGTGATTTCTTTTGAGGCCCTACGTGCTTCCGACGTGCTTGCAGAATTCAGGTATGTCTCTTCTCCCTAACTTTTGGCTCTGCAGCAACATCCAAGTAGGCTGTTTCCCGTTAGTGGCAAAGCAAAGGAGTTAATTTCACCATAAACTAAGCACCCTGATATCAGGAAGGAGTAGAGATGACTGGTTTGTTTGAGCAAGTAGTGACCATTTACCCTACACTCCAGCAAAATTTTAAAAGGCTTGCTTGCGTGGTGTTCTTTCTGCCCCATAGTCTTTCTCCTTCCTCCTCTTCCCTTTTTTCCTTGAAAAATTTTGGAAGGTTTATTCTGATACATTTTATCCAGAACTTAATTTTCCAGATAACTTTAAGGGAAGAAAAGAGACTATTTTCAAAATAATTTTATCTGAATATCTGACTGCCTAAATATGTGTTTTAAAATTAACCTGTCTACAGGATTGCTTGGCTTAACAATCCTAAATGTATTATCCACCTTTAGAAAGTATATTCTAATGTTTGTGGGAAAAGGATAGTTTTATGAGACAAGATAAGAAATCACCAAGATTTGGTTCAGATTAATATAATAATATTTGGTTCATAATAATATCTGAAAAGCAAAAGAGTTACAGATGGCATGATGCTGACTTTTAATAATTTTATATTGTAATATTTATAACTATTATTGGCCAAACTTTTATACTTTTAGGTCCTGTATGATAAAAAATACTATTCTGAGGAAGTTCCAGCATATTGTGCTGGCCTCAGGTAAGCACACTAATTCACAAGTTTTATCCCACCTTCCCTCAAAAATGCCTGTTGGTTTTCAAGAGGAAGAAGAAAGGAAAGGAAAGGTGAGGGGTTGTTTTTGTTGTTTTACCTCCTAGTTCAGTCCAAGATATTAAGTAAAAGCAGCATCAAGGCTTACAAAAACTTGGGTGTCTGTATGCAACATTCATTTTCTGCAAAGCTGGAGACAGCAAGTATTCAGCATGCATGGTTCTGCCCATCCTAAGAGTTTCCATCTCTCAGGAACGTTTTATAATACCCTAAATGTAAGTCAGGAACTTTACAGACTGTGGAGAGGAGTCGTGACACTGGACCCTCAGCTGGGATGTATCACAGTACCTGATTTACACCAGCTGAAGGTCCCCAGTTTTGGATAAGGCTCAGGTGTTTCACCTCAACCCTATGTCGAGCCCTGAGAGCTACTTCGTACATTTATAAACTTATCTAAATGTGACTAATGAGATTTCCACATGCCCATCATTGAACATGTTCCTTCTCTCTTTCAAACCCACTCAAGGTGGAGGAGGGGAAAATACAGGAAAATGGGTGCATGCCTTTTTTGTCTAGCCTGTGGCTGGAGCTCCTCTGCCCAGCTTCAGAATGGAAAGTAAAGGGGGATCTGGATGCAGAAGCATAAGAAGGTGGAATGCTTTATTTCTTCCTTTTTTTTTCTTTTTAAGTATCTAGTCTCCTTGAACTGAAGGACTGATGTTTTTATCTCAATTTTTCCCTCCACTCCATCACGCAAAGAGTTATTCCAAAATCACTTGGCAGCCGCAAGACAAGCTATTTCCTAACCCTCAAAATAACTCGTTTTGAATAGTTCCCAACTCCTTAAAAATGCATCCGCATGTATGTATGTTTTGCATGGGAAAGAAAACTTATAGTAGAAATAAATACTCACAGTTAATGACTGTTAAAGTCCTGTTAAAGTCATTAAACTTGGACTGGTTCTGTAAGTAGAGTCCTAGGCATTATCCAGTATGTATTTGTGATACAAACTGTGCAAGCACTGAGGAAATAGGCAGTCCTAATCCCAAATTTCTGCCATCTAGGCAGAAAGGGTGAGTCTGTTAGACCCCCAAGTTCAAGCAGGGAAGGGAATATTTCTCCTTGCTACAGTCTGAAAAGGCCTTTTAAACACTTTTGGCTGGTAGCCACATAAATCGAAACACCAAGGCTGACCTACACAATACAAAATAAAATCACGGGGGTGCAGTTTGCCCAGATATGCCTGACAGCCTTGCTTCACTAATGAACTGTGCATCTTGTTGAACATTTCTGTTACCTTTCATCTGCTCATGGACTGCTCGAGCACAGACTTGCTGGGACGTTTCTTCCTAGCACTGGCCAGTGGTAAGGATGATAACTTCCTTTACACTACAGTTGTACCAGCTCCCTGCTACTATCATGAAAATGGTATTAATGTCTAAAAAGTTACCAGAGGCATTACAGCAGCAGAAATGATACCAGTAAAGTACACCTTGGAAGAGAAAAGACATCTGTACTTGGTGCAAACCAAGAATTAGCAAACAAAGCTGGCTTTTTTGAATCTATATATAGCGCTTCTTGTCTTTTCCAGACAACATAAGTTATGGATAACCCTTCCAGCACTTCCATAGTAGAAAATGTCTCCCCTCTTCAGGGAAATAAGTGAAGAGATTAATTGCTAGAGAATGATGGCATGATATAAACGTTCTGAAATTGCACATTTCTCAACCAGTTATCGTCTATTCTTTTTAACCTAACTCTCTGCTTGAAGACAGCCTGGGGATTTCCAACCTTTCCTCACCTTCAAACTGGTGCTGTGAAAATCTGGTGTTGCTCTTCTTCATCTGGGCTCATTACTGTCTGAGTCCCATCACCCTCTTCCCCTTTGTGAATCCCAAAGAATTTGAAGAACTCCACACTGCGCAAGGAGAGGCATCCACGTGTGCCTGGGTCCCCTTCAGAAGCACATTTAAAAATTAGCCTTACTGCCAATTTCAGCAGATCTCCAGCCTACAGATTGTTTGTTTCTAATTAGCTGCTTCCAATTCACTGATAGATAAAATGTACTCGTGTTATGCAAATGCTAATGACTTGCTAAGACCAGTTCAAATTAAAAAATGATAGAAGGTAGAGTTAACTAAGTAAAATAAAAGGTCAGGAAAAGCAGTAAATGATAAGCAAGTATTTGACCATGATGCATCACTGGACTGGAAAATTGAACCATTTGACCTCTGGAGGACTGTTGCAACCTGAAGTATTCCATGATCCTAAAAATATTTGGCTTTCTTATCCTGCAAGACTGTCCTCAAAATAAAATGCCCATTTAATGTCTCCTTTTTTCCTGTAGTTCTCAGAAGGCAGCACTTCTGCTTACTCTTTTCTTCTTTTGTTTTCCAGCACTGCAAGTACAGCAGCAAAAGCATTCCCCTCTCTGCACATAACTTGGGCAAGGATTGGATACTTAAGGAAGATAACAGATTTGATGAAGAAATTCAGAAACACAAAACTGACAAATGAAATAAACAAGTTTATCTTATTTCCTGCATGGAAGCATAAAAAGGAAAATTTCAAAGGA
Source organism: Eurypyga helias (assembly GCF_000690775.1). Classification (NCBI taxonomy): domain Eukaryota; kingdom Metazoa; phylum Chordata; class Aves; order Eurypygiformes; family Eurypygidae; genus Eurypyga; species Eurypyga helias. The sequence continues at coordinate 64,309 of NW_010230210.1, read as the reverse complement.
AACAAGTTTCAAGCAACAGAACATGTAAGAACATGTGATTTAAATGAGTTTACGAAGCAAGATTTAAATATAGGCTTTTAAGTTGGCTGGCTGATATCTACTCAGTTCTTTAAAGGTTCTGGACCATTTTGTTCAATGACAGAAATGATTTAACTTCATTAATAACTTTATTATATTAGTTAAACAAACTGAAAAATAATAAAATAGATAAAAAGAACAAAAAGAAAAAACCCAACAACTTAAATCCATCAACACCCAGCAAAGAAGCCCCAGACTATCACTCAGTCTGGGCCATTAAATCTAACATCAAAATAAATTAGGAATTAAGTAATGCAGCTATCAAATCAAGACCAGGACAATTACCAGTCTCCCTTCTTTGAAATCCATTCTGGTTATGATAATTTTACCTCCTGGAACCACATCAAGCAGTGGTATTACACAACAGACACCAGAAGAGCACTCTTGAGGAGCAGAATTTGGTAACTTTTCTTTCTCAGAAGCTGTCTTTTCAGAACTCTATGGACTATCAACACAAGCCATAAACCAGGTCCTATTTCAGTCCTGCTTATCTTGTGAAGTATATCTTACAAATAGAGGGCCAAGGGACTCAAAAGCATCACTATGAGTCATGAGAAGGCAGCAGCATGTGAGTGAGGGGCGGGCTGAGCTGTGTCTAGATGGTGCTTAGGGTGGTTTCAAACAGTGGTACCATTCGGCCGTGGACATAGGTCCTCTCCAGTTCCAGCTATGTTGAGGGAGATGGGATCTGTTATTGCTGTCTTCCAGCTTATTATTCTGCTAGAAGATAGGCTTCTTTCAGGTCTTCCGCTGGCCCACCTTGTGTGAGCACTTCCCATGAAGTGGGCTAAGTTAACAATGACATTTATGTGAAACTACTGGTTTTATTTTGGCTGTCCTAAGTAGTACTCATTGAGGAGAGCTCACTGGACAGCCTGACACCTCCCATGTAGGACTGACCACTGGTAGCAGTGGGGGGATGGCAAGGGCTTGGAACTTGGTTGGAACTGTCATCTCTGTAGGGAACAGGTGAAGCTGTTCTGAGCCTGAAGGAGTGTCTGCGGTATTATCTGTTGTGATGGGGACTTTGACTTACCCTAATATAGACCTGCAGCAATTCCACAACAAAAAATTAAGTAGTTGAAAAGACTGGGAGATTTCCCAGCTAGAGATAAATCAACAGCTAAAAAGAAATCCAGAAGACAAAACAGAAAGGAAGGAAAAATATGCAGTTCATGAATTCTAGTTTTCACAGCAGTGAAGATTCTCTTAGAATATATCTTGGAGCTCTGTTCCAAGAGACAATGCTAGCAAGTTCCTTCTACTAGTGGGTCCACCACGAATGAAGAAAGATTGGGCAGCTGTTGTGACAGTCTCTTTAGTGCCATCTTCAACTTTTTTTCCCCAGGAGGCCAATGGAGAGATTGAGTGAAAGCATTCCTCAGCCAAGGTGCTTCTTGGCCTTTCCGAGGTCTCTTACAAACACCTGTCAGTGTGCTTGGTCAGATCTTCCTCCAGACCTATGGACAAATCAGTTCCAATGGGCCAGTACAGGAGCTATGCAACTTTATCTAGTTGGGTTCAAATGTGGTTTCCTTCGTTATTTCCTGTTTTGGGCAAATTCCTACAGAATCAAAACTTTGGAAGATTTTCTGTCTTTATATCAGAGCATATATGCCTGTGATCTTCCCCTGCAAATAGCAAAAATGCAGACACTGAACACCCTCATTCCTGAAGGAGCCAAGATGGTTTTATCTGAGTGACAAGATCCAGGGATGATAGTATGCTGCCAGGTTATGTAAGGTCCAGTTCACATATCCAATTAAAAAGAGGGCTTTTGTCAACAACTGGCCACTTAACGTTCATTTATCAGCAAAGATAAAAGTTAGCGAACCAGAGAGCTGACAATCATCTTTCCATTTGGAAAGCAGCATTGCATTGGACAGCCCATCTTCTGGAGTCTCTCTCAGTACCGAAATGCTACTTTAAAATTTTCAAGATGAAATGCAGTTAAGAAGTAAATTTATCTCACCCTGGTGTATTATTGCTCTCACCATGCGTAATGTTCATTTCCTCTCCTGGAATCCTGATGTGCAGCAGCAGGTTACAGAGTCCTGGCTTCTGTGAACCCATTGGCTTCATTTAGGATACACATCTTCATTTTCAACAATGTTGTCATGTTCCTTCCTTATCCAGGCCACTGTGTCTGCTTACTAACTAATAGGAGGTATTTCCTCAGGACAGTTCGTGTCTTCATTAGTGTGTTTGCTGGTTTATCTCAGACCTGCCAAAATATAGAATGCATAATAAATTTCAGAATAAAAGCCCTGGACTTTTTAAAACTTCATCCTTATAATGAAGAAGTAATGTCTAGGTTTTTGGCCTCTTAAGTTCTCTTTTGGAGGCACAGTTTGAACCTGCCAAGAACCGGAACTAAAGCAGTCGTTAACTAATTAAAGAGTTAGTAACTTCGGACCATGAATGAGTTCAAATTATTACTTTCCCCTTTTCCCTTCTTGTGCTTGTCTTCCTCTCTGTGTGCCACACTTCTGTTGTGTGCCCAACAACCAAATGGGTCACGCCAAAATTTAGCTCTTAGCAATCTCAATAAAGGGTCCACTGAAAAGACCCATGTGGATAACGCAATAGACAGCATTTAACCTTTCAAACGCAAGAGCTGGTACCATCACACTGTGTAATAAAAAAAGCACTCTTAAGATAAACTAAAAACCATCAGTGGGAAACCTAATAGTAACTGGGACATATGGAGTTTTAATGAGAAAATTTTTAAATCAGCTGTGACAGCTCAGTCCTGTAGTCCTTTTGTAAAAGGCACTCATCTCACAGCCAACGGAAACGTTACCTGATGAAGGACTGCGCACTCCAGTATGACATCAGCAGTGTTCTTGATATTTATAGTCCTGTAAATTATGGATATGCAGCCATTTATCTTTCCTGGAGCAGATTCAAACCTGGTGTAAGCTTGTTAGGCTTGCAGCTGGGTAGACTTGGCCCTTTTTCTCTTACACAGATCCTACTCCAGAAAAACACTTAACTCCTAAGGATGAGAATAATTGGATTATTTTTGCTGCAACCTGAGCATTTGAATTTAGACATGTATTGGATTTGAAGGGCCCCCAATGAGGATCTGTTTGTTTGGTTTACTCCTACTGATGAATAAAAATATAATTATTTCTCATTGCTGAAACTTTCAGCCTTTTATACAACCATTTTCTTTCTGCTTCACACTGATACTAACACACAGGAGCAGCTAGATGTCTCACTAGAACAAAGTCTGAAAAACTTTCCCTTTCACAACTAAGATCAGTTAGAGAGTCTTTGTTAGCAACTATATTTTTCCCCAATTCACAGCTTCATGCTTCAAAACATTAGAAAAAAAAGAGTCACCAAAAGAGCTTGTTGGATAGGGTCAAAAATAAGTGGTGCTGCCCCACTTCAATGTAGATTGCTCTGAAAAAAAAATACATAGGGAAAAATCAGCTACTGTCATTTGGAACTTGACTGATTCAGTCTATTCTGTACAGAATGTAACATAAGGAAGTGAAAACGTCTTTGAAAAGGAACATTTACTAGTTCATGTGAAGCTCCATGACTCATGATTGTTCTCAGAAATTTTCACCAGAAGAGGGCTGGAGCTTTCCTTCTTTCTATTGACTGCGATCGGTACTGCATCAGGTTTTAAACAATGGGTGCAATTATGTTGTTTCTTTGCAAGCTAACCCGCTTGCTCTTATTGACCTTTAAGAAATAAATACATGGACATTAAACAACCTAATAACCTTGGGAAGTGGTTTCACCCCTAGAGAGTCACGCTTTAGGAGGGATAATGAATAAAGAGCTTATCAGAATCTTTGCAACATATTAGAAACATTCTCCAGAATGCCTATAAAATTCATTAGAGACTAATGACCTGCACTGAAGCCTGATAAGACAGAAGCTCAGGAAAGAGTTGAGAAAAACATGATCCATCAGAGTCATGGAAACTAAGGGTTTGGAGTAGAAGAGTACAAAGTGTATAGATAGAGAGCATTTCTATTTGGAAGAAATAATGTAAGAAAAGAAAAAGGGTTTTCTCATGGGGTACTAAAATAAATCTTAGAATTCTTAATGCTGCAAATATCCGAGGTGAGAGCTTCAGCACTGAGTTGTGTAGTCTGTAGGCTATATCTATGTGGCTAAGTAAAAGAGGGTCAGGAATGCAAGCAGTATGCACAAACTTGTGTCTGCCCTGCTCAGGGCTTGCTCGCTATGGCTTAGACAGACCACATCCACATGCCCCGTTCTATGGGGCCCCTATGAACCTAACATACAACTGTCCTTTTGTCTATGCTTTTGCATTTCAGGAGTCCAAAATGTTGTGATGGCTACCTGACTGGTGCTTTAGAGCATGAAATGTGGGGGCAGGTGTGGTATATCCTGAGGCATTTAGGAGTGGTCCCTGGAGTGAAGAGCTGACACAATTGTACCAGGGCACAGCCCTGGAGAAAGCTCACTGGGACCCTCTAAAACCAAAATTGGGGATTGAGCAAGCAATTAAACCGTGTGGATGATCAGGGGCCTGCCCTGACCTCATCTCCCAGCCGTTGATTAGTTCATAGCCTAGTCATCCTTTCCAAAAACACTCAGAGCCGAGGGGCCTGGAATGAACTATAAGCCCAGATCTGCAACTGAGTGAGAAAGAAGCCTGGTGGGTTTGCGTTTGTTTTTTGGTTGGGTTTGTTTTTGGTTTTTTTTTTTTTAGTATAATGATGCCGGTGTAGAAAGAGAACACATGCGTTGATCAACCAGGGGGTACATAAGCGGGATTGCGCTGACTGATACGAATGCAGCCTTTTTGCACTGAATATTTGGTGTGGATCTAAACCTTAGGCAGAGGGTCAAGGCAGAGGGCAAGGGTACATAACCTATAAAGCTTCCTTAAAATAAGTGAGCAGAGATGGTTCCTAGGTCTTGAGCTGGCGCTCTTTAAAGGAGTTCACTACCTCTCTGTGGTGTCAATGGAAGAAGAAAGATTTGTTAGCATTTGGTAGTAGACGTGTATGTCTGCAAGCATATGGAAATGCCAGGAATAAAAGCTTCTAATTGTAAAATGCATGGAAATGTAGACACTGCAAGGAGATCATTAACAGCACAAAGTAGTAGTTTTTATATATGACTGTAAGATAAACATTAAAAATGCCTGATTAATAGTATTTAAGAGGATAAACTGCAAAATGAAGAGTAATTTTTCTACTCCACTTTTAAATTAAAAAGAAAATACATCTTGGAATCAGTAGTAGTTATCTGAGTTGCTGTATTTTGTAGGGATTTATCGGCTGTGATAACTAGATGACATTGTCTTATATGCTTTGAGGTCTCCAAGCTTCAAAGATACTTTTGGCTTACAAATTACTCTTTGCCACTGTAAGAATTATTTTGGTTGGTGTTAATGAAAGCTGGTGTTATTGCAAGCTATCTCTAGAACTGTTTTTAGATACCAATGCCAAACTTCACTATACAGGTAGTGAAAACACAAGGTTGGCACCGCTAATAAGTGATGAAATTACACAGAACTGAGATCCAGGTGCAATTTCAAAGCCAAGTGGGGGTTGCAGTTTTGGAAAACTGAAACTAAACAAACCTTCAACTAATCAAGGTTTTAATTACACCTAGTTCTCCCTTCTGTTTCCTATGTTTCTACCAGCGGTGCTGACTAGACACAGAGGTGCTGTCATTTCCCTCTGAGATTCATGTCCATCAGCAGTGTTGCTAGAGTGCCAGTCCAAATGTTCAGATTTTATTTCTATCCCCTATTTTCCTTGCAAAGAGGGAGGTATTAGTGAATTTCTTAATCTCTAGAGATATTTATTTTCTCCCTGAAGCAGAACGTTTTCTGCAGAAAATATCTATTTTGAGAAGCAGCCATCTGCTCCTGAAACAGGACTGGTCATTACCAGAGTATGCAGAGAACGAGAACAGCCTGCAGGCACTATGACATCAGGATGTTTTAAGATGGTGTCACAGAGGCTCTAGCTGCATGTACACCAAACCAAAATAAGCCAGAACTACCATGGAAGCCAGCAGTCCTGTGCTGTCCTGATCCTGCTGCTTGATAAAAAAGAAAAAAAAAAAAAGAATTCTAATTGTAATTAGATTTCTGTTGCATCTTTGGTACACAAAGTGAAGATGTTCTTGTGGCATGAAGAAGTAGAGCAGGACTGTTTTATTTTCAGCTGTGACCTCAGCTAATGTTGGCTCAAAATGTTAAAGTCAACATAAAACAAAGATCTCAGTAGAGATTTTAGCCTGCTTTATTAGAAACCAAATCTATAATATGCTTGAGTACAATGGGAATTCAAAACATTCGCTTGTGCCAGTTGACCTCCTTTTTTTCTCCTTCCCTGTCACAAATACATGCACTAAATGAAAGGGCACACTTACACTGCCAATTTTCACAGTTATGATTAAATCTTCACACAGCCTCCAGTGGAAATCCAGGACCCATTTCTAAGGGCGTGAAGTAAACAACATTTGTCCCAGTGTGTTGCAAAGATAAATGGTTAATGTATTAAAGCAATGACTTTGAGGTTTGAATTAATGTTGACCTTCTTCTCCTCACACAGATATCTGTAATACAGTACAGGCACTGCCAGTAAGTGCAGAGGTGCCTTTGATGAGATCTGTGATGCAGTGGCATTTTTTAAAGGGAAAAGTAAGATGTGAATAGGAATTCTTGACAACCAGAATTTGAAGAGGTGATCAATTTTTATGCAGTAAAGTTCTCTACTATGTCACATGCTATTTCATTTATTTCATCAGCTTGAGAAAAGCTATTTGGCTAAATTCATACCACTAACATAAATTCAAGCTATGACATCAGGAAAGGTATTGGCTCATTGATTTTATATTCCTTAGGTTGCTCCAGTTTTGGATTGGAAAGTATGTTTTCTGATGTTGAAAGAAACAAAATGCATACGTTTCAATTCCTAACTGTCTGATTCTCATTTTGGCATAAACAATACTGAGGAAAAGAGTATACACTGGCCAAGCCGTGTCACTGACTTTCTTCAGCTGAAATAAGTTCCTTGTGTGAATCACTATCTAACAACACAAATGGTAAGAATCTTTTGACTAGAAGAGAGCCAAAATGTATTCCTGACCTTTTTAGATGGTTATTGCTATAAAAAGATTAAATGTGACCTTTTTGATGTTTAAATCATCAGGATATTGAGACTGCATTTTTTGAATCTGCTTTGTGTCCGGATGCGTGGAAGACTGAATCCTGCTAAAACTTCATGGCCCATCCATGCAGATAGCAAAGGGCCAGGTTCCCAGTTCCTGGGTTCAATTTATGTAGCAGCTCATCCCACATGCAGCTGTACTGACACCAGCAGTAAGGTTGCAAAATCTCATCCAAAATAGATTCCTAGATATTTTGTGGGAATTAATTGATTTGATCCTCCCATTTCTTTCATTGTTTTCAGTAGTTCCTATTGCACTCATTTCACTCAAAAAATCTGTGTTCTGGCGATTCTGTTTATATTTGAAGTCTTTCAAAAAACTGGAACCTTAAACTGTTACTTCTTCCGTACCACAGCTGGGTACACTGACTTCATAGCAATCCAGCCTGTTTTGGGTTGAGGATGTAATGATGAAATATATTTTTCTAGAAGACAAACTCTCTTTCCCCAGAACCTCTGCTATTAATTCACAAGGACAGAGAGATGCAAACCGGCTTCAAATCCATTTTACTCTCACTTATTGGGGCAAAATTCTCAGGATTCGTACAGATGGTCTGTGGATATGATTTTGTTAAGAATATTGGGGGTCCAAAACCATTGGGAGAAGCAAGGACATACTTTTGCCTGTTGCTGAAGATTACTGAGTACTTTCCAGGGCACCTTTGCACCAGGTGCTGCAGATCCCCTAGCTGGCTACAAGAGAATGGTTACATTACCTGGAGCAGTACAACTCCGTATAATCACAGGAGGTGAGATCCCCGGAGAGTATATTTAACCATGATCTATTTAGCTGAGCTTTAAATGATGTGGCTGTACAGCTTGCTGTTCTGGAGCTGGTACAGTCAGGTCTAGGACATGTCTTTATTGACTGGACAGGGGGGATAGCTCCTTAACTTTTTTCTTTTATTAAATATAAAGTCAATTATAAACCCAAAAAGGAATGTTGAGATACTTTTATAAGGGAGAAATTCAATAGTCTCAAGAATAGAGTCATAACTGCTTGGTCCAGCCTATCACAATGCTTAAGGCTGAGACATAGCAAAGCCTGCGTTGCAGATTGTTTTGGTGCTTGTGTCAGGAATTGCAAGGTAATGATTTAATAGAATAACTCCGCTATTCATTCGTGATCTCTAAAAAGCCTCTATCCCTTGAAGGGCACAACCTTGCTTGAGCCTAATGTCATGCATGCCCTGTCCATGTGAGAGCTTATTGGTAAGCCCAGCTCAGAAGTCAGACAGCATAATCCTTTTTTGAAAAATTTACCGGTATCTTAGTCTAGAGCTTTTCTAATAACCCATTCTTGGGGACTATTGCAAGCATGAGATGGGCAGCAGAGATTTGACTGAGATCCTAGCCCCATGCAAAGGTTTGTAGCAGTTCTTTCCAATAGGTCAGGAACTATCCTCTCCTTTTGTCACATATACTCACCCACATTTACATTTGGGTACAGCACAGGCCATTATACCAACACAAGTAATTTCAAATTAAGACTCTTAGTCTTTTCTGGCTCTATAATGTAAGTTCCAATGCAAAATGTACAGAACACCCACGTAACCCATGGCTTTTAGATCTCAAAGTAAATGTTTTCACATAATCATGGATTGCATCCAAGCAAATGTCTGTAAGATGACATTTCTGGAAGCTTTTGCATCTTTACATTATATTTAGTTTACACAATATACTGTACAACTGGAAAAAATGGCCATATGAGCCAGACCAACATTTGACCTCTTGTAGAGTGCCTTTGAGAACAGGCTATTTCTCTACCCTCCTCTACGCTAACACCTTTTACATCAGACAATTTCCAAATCAGGAATTTCTTTGAAGTTTCTGGTCTTTCTTCCATAGTTTACTTTTCAAAACATCACAAGGCCAGTGGAATTCTTGTATTCATGTGCTGGGGGCCCCCATGCAACCCAGCCTGGATCAGAGTTTCCCTCTCTTCTTTACATCCACCTTATTTTCCTCTCTCACTCCAAGTCAGTCCTGTTCCCGTCTGAGTCACTGGGAGTCCCCAGAGTTTCTGGGTGGAGTTGAAGTTTGGACCTCCTGGCCCTACCATCAGGTAGCCTTTGTCCCACCGTGTTTTTCAACAGAGCTCAACATGGCCATCGTGCTGGAGCACCTTCAGTGCAAAGGGAGAGGGGATGCTTGTCCCTGTAAAGGCCCCCTAGTTTGACATGAAATTGATCCAAAAACATTTAGGGGAAGGGAACCAACACATTTCTACTGGAAATGTATCAAAGAGCAAAATCCAGCGCCTTCTATCATCTGGCTTTCTAATACTATACATGCTGTTTCCAGGGCTTCTGTCAAAATAGGCAGTGCGCTGTGCTCTTTGTGGGAACTGCTGTGAGGAGGGCATGACAGGAGAAAATAATTTCCTTTTGAGTGCTTTTGAGTATCCCATAGAGCCTGATGCAAAGTCCACTGCAAGCATTGGCAGTCCTGCCAGAGGGACTTTAATGCTATTTGGATTAGGCTCCAGCCTATTCACACATCAGCAAAATTATTTTTTTTATTCTGTTGGTAGTTTAACAGAAACTGCTGTGATGCCATCTGGGAACAAGGAGAGGGAACATCTCCACTTCCTTACCATAGGTGAAGGGTTTCTTCTTAAGCTGCTGAAAATCTGAAGATGGAAGAAGAGCCAGTTCTCTGCTTGCTGAGATACCTGAAAGCACAGCTTATCTTTAATTTTTAACTTTCTCTTTTGTTTTTCATTTTTCCTATATTTCTCAAATACATTGTTTAGTGAGAAGAATCAGACAGATGGGGCAGAGATCTCTGTAATTTTCAGCTTTTTTTCTTCTGCAGTGCAGTAGTCCCTAGCTTGGCCAAGACAGGTTATGTTTCTGATGGGAAGTGTGACTTCTTTTGGTTGGAGGAAGAAAAACACGAGTACAAAAAATGGATGCGACAGCAAGTAGCAGACACATGAAGGTAAGTGGCAAGTAAAGAAGTTAGCTTTCTGATAAATAAATTTACTAGAATGCTTCTCAGACCAAGATGGCGAGTGCTGAATGAAAAAGACGGCCTGTTTTACTTGGTTCCTACAATGGATTTTCAGACATGTAACATTCCTTTGTTCATGCCTGCAAACTGATACTTCTTGAAATGAAGGTTACTTTCCAGTGTCAGTACTTCTTGAGTCCTGGGTCTGTTCATTGCCAGACTCCTTACAGTTGAGTTGTTGTACTCCTTACATTGCTCCTTACAGGGGTTGATTGTGGGACAAGGTCCCGGGGAGCAAGGTGTCCGTTGTCCCTCTCCCCACCTGAGACACACTATCACAGAATCCCTAAAGCCAGTTGATCAAATGCATAACCCTGAGCATACTGTCAAATGTTTTGTGCCTCAGTGCCAAGCTCAGGACAAGGGGTGGCTGTGTGAAGCTGGCAGCACCCAGGCCTCCCCTGGTATGATGCCACAGTGCAGGCCTAGAAATCTGTGACCTGCTTGGTGCGGTTAAATAAATTGCTACAGGTGGATAAGCAATGCTGAAATACACCCCTGTGCCTCCAGCAGGACAAACCAGGTGGAGGGAACACTTGTGCTGCTTCCTTACATGCTCCAGCTGTGCAGATAGAGAAGCTCCAGGAGTGGCCAAGAGAAAGAAGACTCGTGCTGTGAGCTGAGTTCTTCAGTGTCTCATGAAGACAAGGTCAGGCATCAGCTTTCTCCTCAGGAAGAGCATAAATATAATTTCTTTACCTAATCAACTATTTGCATGAAACTTGAAGGATTTTTTTTTTTTTTTTTTTTTTTTTTTTTTTTTTTTGGGTGTCTGTAAGCCTGCTGCTCGGTCAGTTGTTGTTAAAATTGATAAAGGGGTTCAACGGCTAAGGGTTGCGCAGAGGCACACACACTTGCATGTGCACATACAAAGATAAGCAATACGTGGTGTGATGTCAAAAACCTTTTCTTCTTAGAAGGATGGGCAAAAAGCAGGCTTCGCTGCCCAAGGCTAGAGATCTAGCATTGCCCACAGCAAATAAGCTCACTCAAGTGAGCGCAACAAAAATTATGCTGTGTTTCCTTTCCAGTAAACATGCAAATTAAAAATCTGTTTGAAATTTTTAAAAACCAGCAAGCCTTTCAAAGAGAACACCACGAAGATACAACGTTAGCGACAACAATCTTAGTCAAGACAGGGCTTCTAAGAAGATGGAGTATTTATAAATTGCCCTATAAACTGATAAGGCTCTATGACTTTATGCACCATAATTGCTCTTTGCTACATCCCAGGGACCAGAGAGGGGAACATGAAGCTTCCCATCAAGCTATTTGTCAGTGCAAGTGAACGTTTAACAGGAAAATAAAATAGTTAACAACCTTTAAAATAAGCTTAAAACTTTAAAGTAATGGGTGTCTTTAAAAACTTCAGGAGTGGGTTCTTTATGAGAAACTCAGAATTAAAAAAAATGTTTGGAGTAAAGTCAAAATGTTATGAGCAGTGCTCTGCAGCAATGACACATATCAGCAGTATTTGTAACCAGAAGAACAATGTGATAAATTTTAATCGCAAGGGACCAGGCTTTGTGGGAAGTGCCTCATACACAGACATCCTTTATAGGTTTCCAGTTATGACCTATGTCCAAAAGACATTTTAATGATAACTAAGGAAAGTAGATGGATTGTCTTCCCAGAGTGTTGAAGGTCCTGTTTGTTGTCATCCGCAGCTTCTATAAAGACCAGAGATTTTCAAAGGTACTCTTCTGTCCTGCTATCAGCATGCAATACCACAAGGATGGGACTATCTAAGATAAAATATGCCAGAGACACGTACTCCTCAGGATTTCCTGTGGGAGTCTGACCAAAAGAAGGCAATATTAATAAATATAAATTCTGGAACATTATTATCACCAGAACCGTGTCATGTAGTTTACCCTTGAATTCTTATAACCCCTCTAGTTTTCTCAGGCAGTTCAAGCATTTAGCTGCAACTGGTCAGAGTGTTAGACCTCCCCACTGGGACAATTGTTTTCAATTACATTAAGGGCTCAAAGACTTTGAAAGACATGCCAAAGCAAGGAGTTCAGCTTGCTGAATGTTTTAACTCTTTGAACTAATGTGGGATCTGGGAGTCCCCCTACTCTTAGACCTTGAAAATACTTAAAAAATAGATGCAATCTGGAAGCAGATTGGTGCCAAAAATATGTAATAATCCTCCCTTTCAGGATGCTGTTGCCTTTTTTATTTTCACTTTCTTGGAAGTGGTAGTTAGAGGGAGCATAACAAACACATTGTTGTTCTTGAGAAGGATCAATTAGGCTGGGGAATGAGGTCTCAGCCAACCACAACCTTCATTAAATATCTGAAGTAAATTCACCTATTTTTTAGATCTTCCGAGTTATCTTTTTTCTCTGTGCTCCTCATCAGGGGCATTTCTTGTCAGGGAAATGAAGATACCAGTGCTTGGTGGTTGGCTTACTGGTCCTAGAAGGAAAAAGAAACAGAGAGCAAGAAAAAAGTTCCTAAAATATGCTGATCTTGTGGGATTTTTTTGCCAAATCTTGGTACACTATGCAGCATAGCGTATAATGCCATTCTGCTTACAGAAAGCTCCAGGACACCTTATCTTCAAGGTTGATTTTTCAGAAATTGCTCTAAATCACGCAGATTATGCAACCGTTTGTGCACTCTCTGCCTCTACAGCCTAACACTCAGGTTTGTCTAAATAGATGGTTGTTTGAGAAACTCAGGCAAATATTAGCTCTTTCAACAGTCCTGCCTTACACTGGGTTCTTATTAACATACGGGCAGTGGTGGTACTGAGGTCTGGCGTGCTTCGGGGTGGTTTCACCGACTCCTGCTATCTCCACTTCCTTTCTAATGCAAGACAAATCACAAAAGGCAAATAACAAAAGGTAGTTCGCATCAAGTCATGCTAACTCAGTGGAACAGTAGCTTCTAGACAGGAAACATGGTTTAAAAGACAGATGTGAGTGGGTGGATCACACTCTAATATTGTGTCTCAGTTTTGTTGAGAATATCTTTCTTCATAATTTACAAGGAAAGAGCTGATTACAACTCTGCACAAGTACATTTGCAACAGACTTTGTCCTGCTCATTCCAAATGGAAAACTAGAGCCTGCCTTTTGGGCAATGTGATATTTTTTGCTGTTCAGATCAGAGTGTGCTATTTTTTTTGATGAAAAGAGCAGCAGAAAGCAACTAAAAGCTTAGCGCTAAATAAATATGATACACATAAATGCTTTCAGAAAGGAGCTTTCATGATTTTTGCTTTCACAAAGATCCTATGAACTCTATAAAACATAAACAATACCTCATAATGAAACACTGTTATTTCAAAGTTGACATCACATCTGACTCAAAGCATGACTTTTTTGATCAGGATTAAATCTAGTTTATTTGAAGGTTTTAGTATAACTCCTTAGTTATCTAGAACACCAGATAAACATAACAAACATAACATCTTACAACTAAAAATGCTGATAAGTATAATTTAGATAGTTAAGAAATATCTTTCCTTCCTAAATTCTTTGTATTACACATGTGAGAGCATTTTGTGTATAGAAAGGTCACTGTTACACATGTAAGATGATCAGCTCTTCCTTGTTTTTTATATGGGGTTTTGTACAGTGCAGAGAGGGAAAAACAATGTAAGAAAAAGAAAAGTCACACTCTCATGTCTAAAAATAATCCAGTCAGGACCCATACACGAGAAACACATTTTTGCATTGACTAGCTTTCAGAATAATTTGAGAGTGTTCAGCTTAGATTGCTGAGAATGGTGCTGGAGTCTCATGAAAATAACTCTTGGCTTCAGGCACTCTGATGGTTAAAAATATGCAAATCCCCAAACAGCAATCTTTGGTTAGAGCTCAGTCCAGTCAGTAGCTCTGGCTATCCTACTAGCATCCTGGTTATATCATAGAATGGTTTGGGTTGGAAGGGACCTTAAAGATCATCTAGTTCCAACCCCCGTGCCATGTTGACATCTGTATTTATTCTGCAAGTTCAGGGAAGTGTTGTGGTGAGCAAAAATGACCTTTTGTAACTCACTTGGTAAGCAAATGAATGAATCTTTACACAGTGAAAAGCTCAAACTAACACCCGAAGGGCCAGGACTGTATTTCTGGATTTGTTCAATGTGCTATGGAATCAGCATTGTTAAAATGCAAAAAGAGAGGTACAATCTGAGATAATAATAAAACCTAAAAAATTGAATTAGGATTACATGAACCCTGTACCCAAAAAATGACTCACTTGCAGGCATGGAGTGACTTGGTAGTAAAGCTTTCCAAATTACTTAACTACCCAAGACTTCCCTTAACCAGCTGGGATCACTTTTAGTGCTTATAGCCTAGGAAACCTCACCTCATCTAATTACTCAACTGTTATGTTAATCAAATACAGGTATCTTTGCTACAGTGTCCGTTATTTTTTCTTCCTATAAAGAAGTATAGAAAATAACATAGTTCCTGGTCATTTTTTCTTCCTATAAATGCTAAAGTATAAGAACAAATAGCCTATACTTTCAGGGTATTTTAAAAAAATGATAAAACAGACAACACTGCTCATAGCAACCCATAAGTCTTTGCAGCTGTTCTCTGCTATGCATACTGAAGCATGGTACCAGACAATGAGGGGTTAAATAGCAGTGATGCAGATGCAGCTGGGCCATGTTAGACTAAAAGAACCAGCTGATGGGCATAAAAGAGGATTAGAAAAAGGAAAAGGAAATAGATGAAACTGGATTGAGTGCTGGCAGGGAGAGTCTGGATTTTTGTTTAGGATGATTCTTGTTTAAGCTTTTGTAAGGACTTCAGATAATAGAAGGACTTTGGATTTGTTTATTGGCTGCTCTCTGGTCTGAGTTTTTTAAATTGGTTTTAAATTCTAGAAGTCTATAGGAGCTAGAGTTGTGGTGGCACGTTGGCATACTCATACTTTGGTTTGTAAGTATGAAGACAAATCTTTACAGGTATGGTCTTCTGTGTCATAGGGGGGAGTGACAGTGTGGTAGTCTGATATGGAAGGGTTGTGGTAATATGGGGCTGACACATCTATCACCAGAAAAATGGTGGGGAAACTAAAATGTAACATATCAAGGGAAGGTCTCCAGATTTGTGCTTGGAGGAAGTTCTAGGTCTCACTCTCTCTTCTGTGTGCTTTCTTACACCACAGAGAACTTTGCAGGGGTTTTAAGAGCATGTAGGTAACTGACTACTTCTTCAGATGCCTGTCTGCCCCTGAACTTTTAAGGGGAAAACTTAATCAGTAGCTGAATCAGTACCTGGGAATACTGTCTGGCATACTGACTACGAGGTAATGCCTAAGGTGAAGGGAGAGAGGTAACTTTAGCTGGATCAGGTCCCTGCAAATGGTCAGGAACAGCTCTGTAAGTATCTCATGCTTTGCCTGCTCTTGTATTTCTTACCCCTGCAAACGTGTGTAACTTGGGGTAAGCAAGCTCACTGTAAATAAGGCTGACTTGCTGTAGCCTCTCCCTCGCAGCAGAAGCAGTGTCTGCGACCACATTATGCTTTTAATTCTGGATTTACGCACGCTGTCTTTGGCAAGGTCACTGAGATTGAAAGGATTGAATCAGATCAAGCATCCATGGGCAGTTACCTGCTTGGGGCATGCTGATATGAACAGTTACAGCTGACTGATGTCCTGGACTCATTGGCTTATTACGTAGTTTGCAAGAGGGAAGGGTAATGAGCCTGTGCTTTAAATCCATCCAAAGTTTATATCCAAATTTCCTCTTACTCTGATAACTTGGTATTTATTGCAGTCCTGATAGACCTCCTGTTCTGTTACCTCTTCTTGAAAGATCATGAGACTACGTAATGGTGTTGACAGGGGCATGTTCTCCTTCTCTACCTGTAATACTCTTACCCCTTTTTAGCTCACTCTTTGGGACTGCACTTACTGTTTTCCCACAGGACAGCATTTAATTGATCCTTGACTGATCTTCTGCCTTGTCCCAACAACTTTGCCCCTGAGGTCATTTCACCAATTCATTATTCTCGGTGGAGGAGGAGGGAAAAAAAAGTCCTTCCTAATGTCTATGCTTTTCTCCCTATTATTGCAGAGTTGATTAAAAGAGAATGATTTAGTTATTTACTACCACCTTTTAAATATCAGGTAGCAAAGTGTTCCCTGAAAATAATGGCTTGAGAACCCCTCCACCACTCTCTCATGTCCAGTAATAGGTTAAACTTGATTTTTTTTTGACAGAGACCTAAGTATTGTGCTGGGTCATTAAGTATTTTCATTTTCTGCGTTGCATTTTTTGCCTTAAAAGCAAAAGAGTAGTAGAACCAATTCAAATTTGTGCTCTCTACAGGAAAACAACAATGCTGTGTGAGACAACACATTTTTAAAGGTGCAAAAAAAGTGCTAGTCAATCACACAGCTTGCCGATACTTATAGTATTCTCCTGAAATTAGGTGAAGATGGTCCATGCTCTAAGAATGTTTATTAACAAGTCATTAAGGAAAAAAGAAAAAAGTCCCATGGCTAGAAATTGTTTTAGCATTTCCATGAGTGTTTCTACATAAGGCCAGAGTCACCAACCTTCCCTTCTCACACACTCCCCTCCTGTTCCTTGGCTTTTGGGTTGAGGGGAAGCTACTATGGCTTGGTGTTGCAGTAGCTCATTAACCCTTCATAAGACACTTGCAAAAGAAGCACGTAACATGGAGTATGACCAGAGCAAACCACCTGCAATGTTAATGTTTTTTTTTGTGCGATCTGTTCATTTGTCTGGTGGTTGGCATCAGTTCAGTTCTTTGCAGGAAATTTCTTCCTGACTTTGCCCATTTGTGCAGCTTTCTTCTTACAAATAGATCACTCCTCAGAATTTTTAAGGCAATATTTGTAGATCATCTTCAAAATAATGATGAATGGCTAAAATGAGCATTAAAAATAAATAAATTTAGGAACTGTTTCAGACTAGAAGTGTATTTGCTCCAGCTGATAGGTGGAACGCTTCACCCTGGCATAGATAAATCATAGATGAATGACCCGGGGGGCTAGTTAGGGCTTCCAGTTTCTGTTAGGTCAGCTTACTAAAGGCTGGCTTTCTAAAGAAGTAAGGATGCATGGGTTGTTTCTTTTTAGAATGATAGAATTGACTCTGGGGATGAATATAGTAGCAGAAAAGGTATATTTTTCCTTGTATCCCAGTGAAACAGGATCTGAAAGTCTTCTTACACCTTATTCTGTCTCTTTTGGTGAGAAAAAATGAAAGATTTCTCTCAAGTGCAGGACTATGATCTGTAAGAAAAAGCCCTTCCTCTGAGCGAGTGAAGGGGATGGAGATTTACGCTAAAATAAACAACAAAGTAGGGTCTTATGTTGGATGTACTGACAAGGCTGTGGGCAATGGCTTTAAAATGTTTCATCCCAAGTATCCAGTGTCTCCCAGAAGGACGTGCAGTAGGAGGAAGTGTGAGGTTAAGAATTCAGTGAGATTGGACAGATAGTTGAAAGGCTTGGGTAGACGATCTGAAATTCATTATGAGCGTGTATCCCGGGGGTCACCATAAACATCCTATAAACACCAGTGAACTTTTCTGCAGTCAGAGCTGCAGGCGCGAGCGGGATGAGTCATGAGACGCCGCCTCCTCTTCACACACGTACCAAGGGGGAGAAAGAAGGATGTAATGATGAGTGCTCTCAAAAGTGGTTAGAAACATAGGTTCCTAATCTATTTTTAAGTGTCACCAAACTGACTAGCAAATATGATCTGACTTTCCAAATGTCAAGAGCGTTACTTAAATCACATCTCCATTAAGTCAGGCTCATGAATGCCTCTCAATTTGAATAATCAAACTCCTCAAATTTCTACCCATTTCTTAGTAATTTAGCAGAAATGCATTTATGCACATATTTACTGATACCCCTTTAATGATTAGGAATGAGGGAAAAGACATGAATGCAGTGAAATAGAAAACCTGGAGTGAAAGAAGGGTCATAGGTTGATGATGTAAAAATCAAAGTGAAATGATTTTGCATTGCAGTAAATGCTTTGATTACCACGTCCTACCCTGTTCAGAAGGATTTTCAAAGTGACTCAGTGAAAAAGGGATTACGTGCCTTAAGATTTTATAGTGAGGTTACCCAGTACTGTAAGCAGATGTTGTCTCGAGTAACGGAGTTTATGTGCAAATCCTGGATCGAGCATATGTGAAGTCTTTGATTCTGAACACCTGCCTCAGCTTCCTTTTAAAGAGTTTGGGGTGTTTTAACTTCCTCTTGCCTTTATTTGTAACATTTTTCATTTGCTTAAATGTGTTACAAGTTAAAAAAGCAATAATACCTCAATGCTCTATTGGCATAGGAAATATCAATGGAAGAAATGTATATTAGAAAATGAAATGACTGTTCTGTAGTCTGTGTTGCATATAAGTTTCAAATCACCCGAGCTTTAAACTTGAAGGCACTTTGCATGAGTAATTCTGCTGAATGCAGTGGGAGAGCTTTGTCTCTGAATATAGTGTAAAACGTTAAGCATGTGCGTAAGCGGTTGTAAGACTTGGGTCTAACATCAGAAAGCTCTTTTGCAGCCGCAAACCTGAAAAACTGTAATGGAAAACAGCTTCATATCACATTTGTTCAGGTCTGAATTGCATGCTGCTTAGGTTGCTCCTCTCGCAACAGTCTGCCAATTTGTTGTCGTCTTGTACAGACTTTTCATCTGAAAGTTCAGTTTTGCAAGTACAAGATGTGGGAGCTAAGATGATATATTGAGGCATATAAGTAATCAGGAAAAAATGCAGTTCAGCCCATGTATTCTTTGGAAATATGTATAAATATTTACAAATTATAGAGTTAAATCCAACTCATTTTGTAAATGAAGGGATATTCTGCTTTTTTTTATGGGAAACATCAAAATCCAGGAAGCATGGGAGAATAAGACATGAAATCTTTTCCAAGGGACATTCATAAACTCTCATAAAATCAAACATCGTGCAGACTTCAACCTTTCTCTAATGTTCATTGTGTGCACGCCTACACGTCCGTGTGTTTGTGGAAGCAACTTTCATACAAGAACTTTTTTTTCCATTTTTGCATTTACCAATTACTTTGTAAACAACTTAAAGAGATTGGTGAGGGACTGCTCTGTAGAAATGATAGCACATCTGCAGCACAGGCAGTTAAAGTCAACAATTAATTAATTGTTAAGGGCTCTGTTCATCCAAACGTTTGGCTCTGTATTTACTGCATGATTCATGGCTTGTGATCCCTGGTTTCCAGAGAACTCAAAGTCTGGTCCTCCATTTCATCCCTTCCCCTGCTCCCTGTTCCACCCTTCCCTGCTCACACCCAATTGCAGAGAGGTGCAACCGTGTTCGTTACAGAGTAATTAGGTGCTTTAGGCAAACAGCCCATCCGGACACCGTGTGGACCCACCAAGCGTGTTCGGCAACCACAGGCAGTACTTTGCTGAAGTCTGTGGGACAGAGAGCCCTCCTTGCCTGGTGTCTGTAATTCAGGGATAGATGGATATTTACAAAACAAACAAGACACACAGAAGCACATGCAATCATCTTTTGTGTAGCTGGGTTTCAGTAGATTAGACGTTAAGCCCTCAGCGTAAAACAGTAGCTCTTGGTTGTAGAAAACAGATTTTTATATCAACCTGTATGAAGCTGTGCAGTGCTGTGGCCGAGGGAGGTGTTGGCAGTCTGGGAGGAATTTGGTGTCCCCGTTTAATTCTGAGCCTCCAGATAAGACATGTCAT
This sequence comes from Eurypyga helias, assembly GCF_000690775.1. NCBI lineage: Eukaryota > Metazoa > Chordata > Aves > Eurypygiformes > Eurypygidae > Eurypyga > Eurypyga helias. The sequence continues at coordinate 44,326 of NW_010230210.1, read as the reverse complement.
AGTGGATTGCTCCAGTTGCCTCCCAGGGAAAGATCTACTCCCTTCCAGTGTACATAGGATAAAAAGAGATCAGTTTACAGTGAACCAAATTTATAATAGACATGGACCAAAATCTGTAGTTCTTAGGTAAATTCTCAGGGGAAGCTGTTCCTTATTTAAGGAGTACCAAACAGTTGCAACAACAACAGCTAGAGTTAAAATGTTATTTACTCATTATTATTTTTGTTATTACTAACTTGCAAAGCTCCCTTGGAACATAACAGCAGAATATTAAAAGTGTCTAGTAAAATAACAAGTGCCTATCAGCAAATAATTAAAGTCATCACTGAAGAAACAAAATGTAAAACTGTAAACAAGCCTTGAACAAACAAGAAATAATCAATGCATGATGATAAAGGGAACGAAAACATCTGGCAGCTCTGCCAGAAAGCTTCTACAGATGTGTTCTGATGTATGATAAGAAGAAATAACATTTTGGAATCTCAGGCCCACAGTGAGGTTCCTGCCTTCCACTGTGGTTAAGTCACAGGGAGGTGCAGCCAGCTTTGCTCTCGCTGTTGTTCTCAACAGCCCTCCTGGTGAATTGTTCAGATTTTTTTGGGGGGTTACTTTTGGTGTGTGGGGCAGAATCTGATTCAGCTTCAAAAATGGAGTTACAGAGGGAAAACTGTGCTATTTGATGCTTCCTTGACAGACTCCCTTTATTTTCGGATCCATGCCGCATCTAAAAGCAGCTATTATAATGGAGCCCAAAATTTGGATAATCCAGTGTAGATGTCACCAATGGGCAGAGACTAATTAGTTTTGGTGAATCTTTTTTGTCTTGAATTTCTGTGTCTGAAAGTGGGAAAGTGAAAAGACTGATTAAACCTATTTGCTAGATATAAAAAGTCCTTCTCACCCTTTCTTTAGATATATTCTTTCAGGGTCAGCTTGCCATTAAAAGCTAGTTTCCGGATGACAAACTTCCATAGCCTGTACCTCCACAGGTAATGGCCAGCTGCCATTAATCCAGACATTCTACTGTAGGTTTCCATGGGTTAATAGTAGTAACTTCAGGTGGCATTCCCTAAATTCAAAATTTAATTGCTTTAGAATCAGGTAGCAGGTTGGTAGATGAAGATTCACTTCAGTTATCCTTTTAAAAAAATCAGAAAAAAAGTTTGATTCATGAGACATTAATAGAGCTGACCGTGGATGCTCTGCCTTTTCCACAGTATCTGCATGGTTTTGCTTATGGCAGGACACACAAGAAGTCACTTTAAAATAAAAAAATACCTGGCTGGTTGCTGCAAAGATCATTTGTCAGAGAAGAATGCTGTGGAGGGAAACTCTGACCTCTAAACCTGCAACAACAACAAAAGCCAGTGCTTTAAAAAGTTATTTTGAAGCCTAAATAAGCCTTGACAGACTCCCCTTAAACTACTTCTACAGTGATTAATTTCCAACTAGGGAAGTATTGACTCTGAGAGAAAATGAAAATATTTCCATCTTCTTTCCCTCTAACACTGCATTATGCGATCATTTGACCTACTAGATAGAGTGGAAAATCACTATCAGTCTTTATGTTATTAGATAGATCAGGTTTCACATCTCTCTCTCTGTTTTCCTTTGCTTCCCCTGTATCAGCCTGTTGTCTTCCCGGCTCCCTCCCCATCAGTCTGGCTGGAGGAGGCAGAGCCCTTGGTGCTTATGTTGCCTGGCAGGGCAGGGTGGCTGCCCTCTCTGTAGCCTGATTGTGAGGCTACAGAGGGCAGTCGGAGACCCGTGGAAGGCTATGAGGAAAAAATCCGCCTTTTCCGAGATATTAAATGGACACGGTTATCATTACTCACTTTTGCGCTGGTTATATTCCCTCTCCCTGTGGGGAGGCGTGGTCCATTCAAGAATCACACCCCCTCCATCCCACTTCCCCACAGATCTCCTCTTATGGGCTTGACTAGATGCTACAAATGCCCTAGGAATCTTCCAGAGGGTTTTTGATCACATAATACCTGGGTACATATGTATGTTTCAGCCTCAGATTTAATGGCAGGGTAAATAAATTACAGTCACCAGCCCCAAATGCTCCTTTTCACCTGCCACTGATACCTTTAGATGCGAGTTCACTGAGTTGCATGGCACAACTGCCTCTGTCCTGCTGAGCTGTGCTCTAAAGCGCAGTTACTGTCCTATAAAAAGTGAGGGAAGGAGGAGCAGGGTGCATCAGCTGGAGAGAGACACAGGGACTTCCAGGCAGAGGAGCAAGCTTAACACAAAAGCTCTGTTGTTTCTTATATGTCCCACTGAAATTCTTCTTTATGAGGGAGCCCACACTAAATTTCCTAGAGTGGCTACAGACATTGCTCAAAAAGTGTTCGCATCCTCTGTGCATATCCTATTACTTGTTTGGTTTCAGAGACAGTGGGAAACAAAACATCTTCTGTAGCAAATATATGTTTGATCCTTGTGATTTCCAACAGGATTAGCCAATTCAAACAAGATGAAGAACAATTTAAAAAAATCTCTCTCAGATATCTGTGTCAAAAGAGACAGAGAAAACATCACTCAACCCCATGTAATATAACCCAAACTTTCCTTGGAAATATATGAAGTATAAGTTGCCCATAGTTCATTGCTTTAGTAAAGGTGGTTGTAAACTACCGTGTGTCACTGCCCTGAGGATTTGCCTCACCACGTGTCCTTCCTGCAGCAAACCTCTGAAGGAAAGAATTCTTAGTTTTGTATGAATCAGAAGAAAAATTGAAGCTGAGGATTCTTGTAAAGGAAGAAGATACTAGCGGTGAAGAGATACAAACTGCATGATATATTAATCTCTCCACAGCACACACAATTAGCATCCAAATGAATTTGTATGTAGATAACTACATAGGAAAATAAATACATTTCTGTTACAGAATCCTTCCACAGGGTGAGGCACTGAGTTCCCTTCATGGCCAGTAACTGAAGGAAGGAATCCCAATGCTCGCTTCTTCCCAGATTCAGGTTGTTAAGTAAGGGCATGATTCATGAAATCTTCCCTTTGGAGGACTTTTTGATTAGATTCCAATGTAATTGTTTGTTCCTAGGCACTCTCATTCAAGGTGTAGGTGTTAAAATTGCATGTTTCTGACTCTTTTAAAATATTTTAATGAGATTTTCTATATATTAGAATGGCACATTTACCATATTGCTCTCTATCGTGATTTATGATTCTTAGCTAAAGAAACAGTCGTAGCAATTTGAAGAATGACGGGAAGTTTGATGGGGTTTACTGTGCAGTAGGCATCGGGAGTTTACATTGGTAACTACACACGGAAGGTGAACAGCCAGAGCCTGCGTTACTGAGAAGAACTTCTCGGCTTAAGTCTGTTGACTGCAGTGCTGGTGTGCCAACTTACAGACCATAGTCCAGAGATGCCAAATCTGTTAAATAAAAGCTGGATGAAATTAAAAGTTTACACTTTCCTGACATATATAAATGTATGCTAAAAATGAGCTCTTTGATCATTTATCAGTCTTCAGCCAACAGCTTCTGATGATTTGGCTGTATGCTGTATAAGGACGCTTACATGAAGAGTTAATGAACTTGACAGACAGAGTAAATATTTGTTTAGAATTGCAAATAGGCCCCAAACCAAATTTTTTTTAGGCCTATTAGCCAGACTAAGACCATAACAGAAATATTGAGTAGACTGTACTTCTTCTTTCTCATCCCTTCACTTCCACTGTGCTCACTCACCTCACTGTAAGGTTCCCAAGGGTTGTTTCTGAAAAAGATTGTCTTTTCTTTTGACTTCCTACAGGCTGCAGGTGGCTACTTCAATTGTTTCCCTTTGAAGGCAGAGTTAGCCAATCCGAATGCTGCCAGAGCTAGGATCTAGCCTGACTTCCCTAAGCTGCAGGAGACACAATCCCTTCTGCCACCATCTGTCACTCCACCAGCTTTCAGTATTTGATATCTTGAATGAATATGACCTTCTAATACCTTTCGTGAACCAGACACTGCAAGAGCCCTTCAGCTCTCACCTTGATTCACTTTAAATCTTTCCCATTCACCTTTACAAGAACAGTTTTTTTTCTCAGTGAGTTTTCCCCTTTTCTCTGGAAGAGATCAGAGCTTTCTACAGGAGAATGGGCTAGTGGCCACTCCTCTGCAATAAACCCCCTCAGTGTAACTTGGTTTTGCCCTGACACAGATCAGCCACGAGGAGAAATGTTTTACCCAAAACCCATTACCACAGAGTCATCTGTTTCCTGGGGTAAGGTTTTCCCATAACATATGAAACTGCCTGGCAATACTGTGCCTTAGCGAGGGTTTCAAGATGAGGCAGAGATAAATGAGGGCAGGGTGGTCCTGCCAAACTGTATGGGGAATCTGAAAGGAAAAGAAGGAGTTGCTTTTGAGATAAGGAAGTCAGGACATGCCTATTACAACTTATCATTTTGCCTAGTTAGAGAGGGGAGCAAGGGCTGGTCAAACCAGAAGGAACAATGCATATGAGAAAATACTCAGAGCCGGATGCCGAGCTGGCAGTAACTAGCATAGGTCCACTGGAGGAAACTAGTTGATTTATATCGGGCCTGGATGTAGAATTAGGATGGAGTATTCAAAGCTGAGATTTACTATTGAAAATTGACAGTTTTGTGGGGGCAGGGGAAGAAGGCCTGCCAAATAATTCACAAAAGACGACTGGGATAACTTGTGCTCTGAGCAGAGCCAAACTCCACACATGTTCTGCAGTTTTAGATGTGCCAAATTCTGGAGCTCTACATCTCCCATTTGCAAATGTCAAAACACAGCAATGATGCTTTCTCTTAATTAGCTACTTACATGTTGAAAGCATTTGACAACTGATTTATTCTCACAATGGCTGATGGGTTCATTATCTTCCCACATCAAAACATGATGTTTTGGTAAAAGAGTGAATTACCTGGTAAGACCACACAGAAAGATGGATATTCTTGCTTGGCAGCAGGATGCTGCTTCTTCTGGGCCCAATATGCCAGACCATTTCTTTAGTGAAGGTGCCATACTCATGCACAAGCTCAGCTATGTTAATGAATTGTTAACACAGCCATAGTAGCTGCAGTGAGCACCTGACAGGGAAAAGTGAGTGTAGCCATCTCTGATGCATGTGTATGCTGTTGTATGTTTATTGAAATAATCTTTGTTGCTCATTTAAAAAATTAAGCACCTTTTACTGGGAGAAGTAGTATTTTTCATTAGATTGGTATGAAAGGAGCTCCTATAGCTGGAGAAAAGAGACAGAAGGAGCACTTCTGAAGAAGTGATGAAGGTATGTTTTTGAGATAGACACAGCAGTCTCCAAGCTACATATGGGATGGGAGTTACTGTCCTGTCTTCTGAAAGTTAAAACCTGCTGCCTGCTTTCCCTCTTCACTCCCTATCTCCCTTCCAATCCATTCTGCTCCTGTCTTTACTTCTTCTCCATTACTTATTCTTCACAGACAGCTGGCCTTCCTTGTCCACTTTTGTTCCACGGACATAAAAGATTCACACTGAAAAATGTGTGATTTCCTTTAATATACCTAAAAGCCATACTCCAACCTTTGTAGTCTGCAGAATATTTTCTATCCATGCATAGACCATAGTTTCTTTTCCTGCCTCTTTCACAGGCAGCTGGACTTTCAGAGAGGGATCTTATTGCACCTTCAGATCTGCATCTGTAGAAGCAGCTGGAAGTAAGAAGATACCATTCCGTTGGCCAACCAGTTTGTCACAAATCCCTTGCAAGGGCTTGTGCAGTCGATGTGCTGTCTTTTTTGGAAAACTGCTCTATGTTTTGTTGTATTATTACTGCTATTGGCACTATCACGGGGATTATACAGTGCATCCAAGTGCTACAAACAGAAATAAGGACTTTTTTTGTTTCAGTAGACACTACGTAGATAAAAATCAAAAAGGCTGTTGCAAATGCAAAATACTGTAATTCCTTCATCTACTCAATAACAAAAGGAATAGCATGAAGCAGTAACAAGGCAAATGACTTTTTCATAAATTATAATAATTGCCCATCTTTTCTGATCACTCCTGTTGGGATACATAAGCATTCTGGCATGAATGAGAGTGAGGAAGGATTTAATGAAGAAAACCTCAAGCTGTTAGAAGAGATGCTGGTATGTAGCAGGAAAGATGAGGAACAGTGCAGCCAGCTTCCTGTGTCTGTGGTGCTACTAAAGTTGCCTAAAGAGACTGTGTTGACAAAAATAAGGATTAAAAAAAAAAGGGGAAAAAAAGGCTTAATTAACTCCCAATTCCTTGGAGTTTAAAATGAAACCTAATAGTGATGAAGGGATCAAGGGCCAACGTACCAGTGATAACATGTCTTCTGCTATTAAAGGCACATCTCCCGTCTGGAGCTGGGGATGTTCATTAGCACAGCAACAGGTTCTCCCAGGCTGGTAAACAAGAGGCCTGAACGATGAGACAAAATGGGAGGAGAAAGTGCAGTATTTCAGTGTCTCCTGACCACCTCCTCTGCTTAGGAGAGGAGGATGAGCAGTCTTTGTGCCTAGGGAAAAGACAAGGGAAGGCTGAGTAGAGAACAGGAGGATGGGTCCTCCTCCCACCAGTAGGGGAGCACAGAAGAAAACGGAAGGAGAATGGGACAGATTGAAAAAAAGGGAAAATGGGACCTTTGAGGTTGACAGTGCTTAAAGAGAAGACTATTACCCCATCTGCCCCATCCTGCTCACGGGGGTGATCCCATAGTTATGAGCGTGTTCTCCTCTGAAGCAGCTCCTCCAGCAAGGCTTTTATTTACTACTTTCTAAACCCAGAAGGAACCCGAACTATGTCATTTCTACTTGCAAATTTAACCACACTAAGTTCACAGAAAGCATTTTGTACAAGGGACATGACCTGGCTTGTTAGCACCACATGTTGTAAGATACAGAAAAGGATCTTTCATACTTCAGAAGTCTTGTTTCTCAATTGCCGGTCTCTTACTTTTTAACTTCTTTGCCGTTTTGAATGGATTTCAAAACAAATCAACAGACACATAGAGTCTTTGGTTATTTTTGGCCAGAGTTGGATAAATGAATAGTCCAGAAAGTTTCTGACATTGTGCCAAATGTCTATGTGCCTAAAGTTTAAGAGTCATGTTTTCCAGGAAACCTTGAAGTTTGCCGAGATTTATGCTTTTGATATTGTCATCCATTACTGTATTCAAAGGAGCTGTCTGCATAAAGGTTGATAGAGGGCAGTCAAACCTTTTGCACTGAACAAATTATATCATTAGGTGTCTGCCTGTGGGTCAACTTGTTCTCAAGCCCCAAAAACTAAACACAGCTGAGATCTAAATCCCCTGACAAATGAAGGCTGCGAGCAAGGATCATGAATAACATATGGCAAATGGAATTTCCAAACACCGCTCTGCCATACAATATACACCTGATAAATGGTTGTCTACAGTGATGCTGTTGAAAAAGGCACTTGATGCAAGCCTCATGCATGGCAGAGAAACATTAACAGAATTTTACAAGATATTTCAAAGCTGGCAAGGCGTTTATACAAATGTGTTGTCTGATCCTCCCTTCCCCAAGTAAGGACAGCATCCTTGTTTTCTTGTACATGGTAACGAAGAGAGGTAATAATTTGACTTGACATGCTAGAAGCCTGTGGGTCAGAAAGTGTTCAAATAACAAAAGACAATTATGGTAGAGACAAGAAAGAAAAGGAGAAGATGAAGAAAAGGACAGCAAAATATTACTCAAGGTTAACTTTTAGGTGTATTTGTAGCCACAAAAAATAAAAAATACATAGCATTGACCTAG